>NC_140579.1:347576455-347692481 GCF_964204655.1 Triturus cristatus
CAGGCAAGCTCGGCCATCTGGTCGCGCACAATGCTTTCCTATGGGGCGACCAGATGGCCGAGCTTGCCTGGAAGTCTCGAAGGGGGTCCATTTGCCTCCCGGAGACCCCGACCCGGGGCCCGGCCGGGCCCCTGGACCCAGCCGGGGCTCCCGGGACAGCAGGCGCAGGGGAAGCCTCCCTGGGCCCTCCGGACCCCGTCCCGGGCACCCTGCCGCGCGGCAGGACCCGGGACGGAGCCCGGGGCGGGGAGGCCGCCCTCCCCGGGGCCCCCAGGGGCCAATGAACCCAGACAGGCCTGGGGAGGCTCCCCGGACACAACGGAACCCCGTCCCAGGCCTTTGGCAGTGCCGCAGGCCGGGGGGGCAGGGCCCAGGGCCGTAGACCCCGACCCGGGGCCCGGCCGGGCCCCTGGACCCAGCCGGGGCTCCCAGGCCCGCAGGCGCAGGGGAAGCCTCCCCGGGCCCTCCGGAGCCCGCCCCGGGCACCCTGCCACGTGGCAGGACCCCAGACGGAGCCCGGGGCGGGGAGGCCGCCCTCCCCGGGGCCCCCAGGGGCCAATGAACCCAGACAGGCCTAGGGAGGCTCCCCGGACACAACGGAACCCCGTCCCAGGCCTTTGGCAGTGCCGCAAGCTGGGGGACGGGGCCCGGGGCCAGAGACCCTGACCCAGGGCCCGGCCGGGCCCCTGGACCCAGCCAGGGCTCTCAGGCCCGCAGGCGCAGGGGAAGCCTCCCCGGGCCCTCCGGAGCCCGCCCCGGGCACCCTGCCACGTGGCAGGACCCCAGACAGAGCCCGGGGCGGGGAGGCCGCCCTCCCCGGGGCCCCCAGGGGCCAATGAACCCAGACATGCCTGGGGAGGCTCCCCGGACACAACGGAACCCCGTCCCAGGCATTTGGCAGTGCCGCAGGCCGGGGTACGGGGCCCGGGGCCCAGCTGGGCCCCTGGAGCCAGCCAGGGCTCCCAGGCCCGCAGGCGCAGGGGAAGCCTCCCCGGACCATCCGGACCCCTTGTCCAGGGCACCCTGCCACGCGGCAGTCCCCGGGACAGGACCGGGGCAGCATCCGGGCCCGTCCTGCTGCCGGCTGAGGACCGAGAGGGGTCCCAGAGTACCCTGTCCCTAGTAATCCGGAGGAAGGCTACATAGCGGTAGGGCTCCCGCCTTAACCATGGGCTCGGTGGGCTCTCTGCTTCTCGGGGTCTGGGGGACAGCGGCTGGGACTCGGGCACGGGGAACACCGACGGAGCTCTCGGGCCCGGGCGCCCCGGGGGTAGGACTGCCCGGGACCCGTGGAGCCCGACCCTGGGCACTTTGCCACGCCGCGGGCCGGAGGAGTGAAGCCTGGGAGGATGTTGCCCGGGCGTAGCCCATCTGGTCCCCGGCAAAGAACCGCCAGCCCCGGAGGGGTCTTCCGGCATACCCTGCCCATACTAATCCGGAGGAAGGCTACCCCCCTTTCTTGTAACCCACGCGCTCCGAGTGACGGATGGGACCCTAGGCCCGGACGCGCCCGGCCTCCTGGAGCCCTGGCTGGGATCCGGGAGGCAAATAGACCCTCATCGGGACTTCCAGGCAGGCCCGGCCATCTGGTCGCCCCATTGGGAAGCATTGCGCGCGACCAGATGGCCGAGGGGAGAGGTGCAACCAGATGGACGGGACTGAAAGAACTCCCATCTGTCCAACCCCGAGCCTTCGCGCTAGGGTTCCTGCCTGCCCACGCAGGGCTCCGTGGCTGCAGGGCTCAGGGGCTGCAGGGCTCCAGGGCTCCAGGGCTGCAGGGCTCTGGTCCTGCAGGGCTCCAGGGCTCCGGGCTGAAGGGCTGAAGGGCTCCAGGGCTGCAGTGCTTTGGGGCTGCAGGCCTCGGGGGACGCCCGGGGGACCCATGGAGCCCGTCCTGGGCACTTTGCCTCGCCGCGGGCTGGAGGAGGAAGCACCCGACGCCCCGGGGAAGTGACGTCCGGGCTTGGCCCATCTGGTCCCCGCCTGAGAACCGCAAACCCCAGGAGGGGTGTCCCGGCATAACCTGCCCCTACTAATCCAGAGGAAGGCTACCCACCTTTCTTGTAACCCTCGCGCTCCGAGTGACGGAGGGGACCCTAGGCACGGATGCGCCCGGCCTCCTGGAGCCCTGGCTGGGATCCGCGAGGCGGATGGACCCTCATCGGGACTTCCAGGCTGGCCCGGCCATCTGGTCGCCCTATTGGAAAGCATTGCGCGCGACCAGATGGCCGAGGGGAGAGGTGCAACCAGATGGACGGGACTGACAGGACTCCCATCTGTCCAACCCCGAGCCTTCGCGCTAGGGTTCCCGCCTGCCCACGCAGGGCTCCGTGGCTGCAGGGCTCCGGAGCTGCAGGGCTCCAGGGCTGCAGGGCTCTGGGCCTGCAGGGCTCCGGGGCTGCAGGGCTCCGGGCCTGCAGGGCTCCGGGCCTGCAGGGCTCGGGGCCTGCAGGGCTCGGGGCCTGCAGGGCTCCGGGCCTGCAGGGCTCGGGGCCTGCAGGGCTCCGGGCCTGCAGGGCTCCGGGGCTGCAGGGCTCCGGGCCTGCAGGGCTCCAGGGCTCCGGGCTGAAGGGCTCCAGGGCTGCAGGGCTTTGGGCCTGCAGGCCTCGTGGCTGCAGGGCTCCGGGGCTGCAGGGCTCCGGGCCTGCAGGGCTCCGGGGCTGCAGGGCTCCGGGCCGCCTGCAGGGCTCCGGGCCTGCAGGGCTCCGGGGCTGCAGGGCTCCGGGCCTGCAGGGCTCCGGGCCTGCAGGGCTCCGGGCCTGCAGGGCTCCGGGCCTGCAGGGCTCCAGGGCTCCGGGCTGAAGGGCTCCAGGGCTGCAGGGCTTTGGGGCTGCAGGCCTCGGTGGACGCCCGGGGGACCCATGGAGCCCGTCCTGGGCACTTTGCCTCGCCGCGGGCTGGAGGAGGAAGCACCCGACGCCCCGGGGAAGTGACGTCCGGGCTTGGCCCATCTGGTCCCCGCCTGAGAACTGCAATCCCCAGGAGGGGTGTCCCGGCATACCCTGCCCCTACTAATCCGGAGGAAGGCTACCCACCTTTCTTGTAACCCTCGCGCTCCGAGTGACGGAGGGGACCCTAGGCGCGGATGCGCCCGGCCTCCTGGAGCCCTGGCTGGGATCCGCGAGGCGGATGGACCCTCATCGGGACTTCCAGGCTGGCCCGGCCATCTGGTCGCCCTATTGGAAAGCATTGCGCGCGACCAGATGGCCGAGGGGAGAGGTGCAACCAGATGGACGGGACTGACAGGACTCCCATCTGTCCAACCCCGAGCCTTCGCGCTAGGGTTCCCGCCTGCCCACGCAGGGCTCCGTGGCTGCAGGGCTCCGGGGCTGCAGGGCTCCAGGGCTGCAGGGCTCTGGGCCTGCAGGGCTCCGGGGCTGCAGGGCTCCGGGGCTGCAGGGCTCCGGGGCTGCAGGGCTCCGGGCCTGCAGGGCTCCGGGCCTGCAGGGCTCCAGGGCTCCGGGCTGAAGGGCTCCAGGGCTGCAGGGCTTTGGGGCTGCAGGCCTCAGTGGCTGCAGGGCTCCGGGGCTGCAGGGCTCCGGGCCTGCAGGGCTCCAGGGCTCCGGGCTGAAGGGCTCCAGGGCTGCAGGGCTTTGGGGCTGCAGGCCTCGGTGGACGCCCGGGGGACCCATGGAGCCCGTCCTGGGCACTTTGCCTCGCCGCGGGCTGGAGGAGGGAGCACCCGACGCCCCGGGGAAGTGTCGTCCGGGCTTGGCCCATCTGGTCCCCGCCTGAGAACCGCAATCCCCAGGAGGGGTGTCCCGGCATACCCTGCCCCTACTAATCCGGAGGAAGGCTACCCACCTGTCTTGTAACCCTCGCACTCCGAGTGACGGAGGAGACCCTAGGCGCGGACGCGCCCGACCTCCTGGAGCCGTGGCTGGGATCCGCGAGGCGAATGGACCCTCATCGGGACTTCCAGGCTGGCCCGGCCATCTGGTCGCCCTATTGGAAAGCATTGCGCGCGACCAGATGGCCGAGGGAAAGGTGCGACCAGATGGCCGGGACCGAAAGGACTCCCAGCTTCCCACACCGAGCCATAGCGGTAGGGCTCCTGCCTGCCCTTGCAGGGCTCCGGGGCTCTGCACCAGGGTCCCTTGTCCCGGGCAGATGGATACTTGGCAGGCCGCAGGACGTGGGATCCCAGGCCCTGACCAAACATCAGGAGGCCCGGGGCCGGTCCCTGCTTCTCAACGCAGCCAGGCCGGGGAGATAGGGGAGCCTGCCCAAGCACGAGGGACCCCAGTCCCGGGCACACGGTCCCTCAGGTTGTGCGCTCGTTTTCAACAATTTTTTTTTCAAAATTCCGCGAAGAGGCATTCCGCAAATTCCGCCCAGCCCTAGTCCTGACCACTGTGGTCGATAAATGTTTCTTCAAACCTGGTGAAGAAATCGGACACTGTTTCATCTTTCTTCTGTTTGCATGCGGATAATTTATCCCAATTTACACGCATAGCGGGCATTAAAGTTTTCATATAGGTAATTATTCTACCAGGGAGTTCTGCTACCGCGGGCTCAGGCTTGGCACCACCAACCTGTCTATTGTCTGCATTAATGATATTAGCCCATGTGTCACCTAGTTCTGCAGCATGATCTGCATTACGAATCAATCCCCATAAAGGCTGTGGAACAACATTTCCGAACAACATATCTATGTCAGCCAAGTTCATGACACACGATTCTGCAGTCTGTGATAACTCCTTATAATATCCTGCAGGGTTCTTACGGGGGTCAGGTAGAGTCTGCTTAAGCGCTAAAACTTCAGATCGTTTCCAGGGAACATGTACCCAAACACGCTGAAAATGTGGCAGAACAGGTGGATTAGCCTGTGCATCACCAGGTCTCCAGACTGGAGGAACCTCACGCATCGGGTATTGTCGCGCTTTTACCTGTTTCCCTTCAGGGAATTCCTGTTCAAACAACAGCTGCCGACAATCTCCATTCCTGAAAGACAGCAGTGTCGCCACTGCTTTCTCAACATCAGAACCCACAATCGTACCTTTTCCAAATTCAAATCGCACTTGACACAACTCTTGCGGACTGGAGTCTAAATCATTATCTTCCAATTCCTCACATAGGATTTCACACATTTTCTCAAAAACGTATCTCTGTTGTGGTGCTTCCCACTGATGAAAAACATTAACAACAGATTCCACATCATATCTAGAAGGATAAACAATCCATCTACGTGCCATGCGGTCCAGTTCTTCTTTCTCTTTAGAACCAGGTATTTGACTACGTAACTGCTTACGCTGTGGACCAGGGGTCGTAGTAGACGACCCAAAGAGGGGTGATATAAGACTAGTGACTGCACTAGCTATTCGTTGTCGTGCAGAAGGAGAAGTTGAGGCAAGCACCGGGGGAAAAACAGAGGGAAGAAATACGGGTGTAGATACAGATACAGGAGTAGTAACAGGTAGGTCACCAAGGGAGGCAGCTGATGTGCTAGGTAAAGTCGCAGGGAGCGCAGAAGTGGTAGGTAGCAAAATCGGCGTCCCTTGGGAAGGCTGTGCTACCGGGACAGGAGCTGGCTGAGGAGGAGCTGGCGGCTGCGGGAAAGCTTGCGGTGCATTAGCTGGAGGCTGTACATTTACGGGTTGCGGAGGCGCGGTAGCATTTTGCGCATACGAGGGTGGCGAACATAGCAAATGCGACATTAGGGGGTCTTTCTCTTTTTCTTTCGACTCATCTTGTTGAAGGGGTGGCAAAACTGGGTAACATTTATCAATGACTAGTTTGCGTTGCCTGTGCAACTGCTCATTCATTTGGTCCTCTTCATTATCCTTAAACTGCAAAGCTGCTTGCATTATCGACATACCTCTCTCTCTTTTATTCTTCTTTGCTAATTTAATTTCTTTTTGTTTGGCTTCCTTTCGCCATAGGCGGAAAGAATCAAACATCGCCGGCCGGGCTTTCTTCTTGAACAATTTAACTTCTAAATTATCTAGAATCTCTGTGTCGAAACTACCATTTTGGGGCCATTTTAAAACACCATCCTTCCTGGTGTATCGGATCCTTACTTCATTATACGTAATGGGGCCCACGCCATGTTTCACATAAAGCTCATAAGTTGGAGTTCCAATTGGAGGAACCGGACACGAATCCTCTAATCGGGAATCCCTTTTACAACCAAAACAAAACAAATTTCCAAATATACTAGAACCAGGCATCTTCGCTCACTAGTCTAGTTTCAAACTTCAAAGGATTATCGAATACGATAGTCTCGTGAATACACGAGTCCTCTGGCTTTGGCACTTGCAAGACCCAAATCAAAAGCGATCCCGAAGGATACCAAAATCCCGAAGGATACCAAACAAACTGGGAGACGCTCCACTTATACTTAACTGAGGTATCGATGACTTCACCAGAAGACTCTCTCAATTGTTTCGCTCTACCAAATCGTCAAGGGTCCAAAACAGGGCGATTAATCGGGGCAGCAGTCCTTCGTAGCCGTCGGGACGCGGAGAACCTCGCAGAAAAGACTTTCGGACCACGTCGACATGCAGGGGTCGATGAAGTGGCGGCCTTCCTCCAGAATTTCCACACGAAGCCCCTCACGAACCTCTGGCTTGGACCGGTACCACTGAAATCGCCCCGAGTTGGGCGCCAACTGAAGTACTGGGTTTTTAGAACCCAGCGGTGCAGGGGAACACACCCTAAGACTTCGGATTCTTCCTGTTTCAGACCCACAGAAACACAGAGTCTTCTAGGTGAAATCAAAGATCGTATTTATTGGCTGCAGACCAATCACAGGTATCCGAGAAGTACAAATGTAAATGTAAATGTATGTGTCTTGTAAAGCGCACTGCTGCCCTGAGGCGTCGTGGCGCTGTAGACCGCTGGGGAACCCGTCCTGGCTATCCCTGTGAGATGGTCCCTCCTGGGTATCTCCAAGGTGAAACCAGGCATCCCCGGCGAATGTGGGGGGCCGTTGTGAAGATGAGGCAAGCTAATGCCCAGAGTTGCCGAGTGTGTTCCTGGTTAGAGTAGGTACCGAGGCAAGAATTATCGAGTCCGTTTTTTTGACCCTGGTCCACGACCCTGCCGCGTCGGGAATTGAACCCTGGTCCCTGGCCGATTCTCTGCTTGCGGATCTGCCGCCTCTAACCAGTGAGCCACACCTCTCCATGTATGTTCTCAGGAGACTGCTCCCGAACCAAAAAACAGTCTTTTCTTATATACAGAATATTACGCTTCTGGGCAACACCGCCCCTATTTTACAAGTGGTCATTCACATATTTTCGTTTCAAAGGAACAGCAGATTTCAGTTCATTAAGCATACAGTCATTGTACCCAGCAAGGCTCAGAACCCTCATCAGATAACAGCGGACCCCAATAAAACGGGCACCTCCTGCTCGTAAAACAAGCCATAAAGTAGGAAACAGAGTCAGGTGTGAAAATAGCTTAGTCAGAGATCGTGTGCGAACAGGGGCTTTATGATGGGTCGAGCCCTGATGCTAATCACATTAGGCCGTGAGGAAAGGAACCGGCCGGACAGGATTGACCTCGGGCAGCGGAGTCAGTTTGCACAGGTCAGAGAGAAGTCACAGAAGGTGTGCGTGTCTTTCAGGCCTAGGCAGGGCCTTAGTGCGCAGCCTATGTGGGGGCAACCACAAAATGGCTACAATTCTAAAATGGAACCCAAAGGGTTCAATATGTGGTATCGTATGCACGGTGAATTGAAGTGAAACATGACGAAAACACTCATACATACCGCGTTACTCATTTGCGGTTCGTTGGTACCAAAATTGGCATGGTGGGACCATGCCACCTACACGGTTCCGAATTTTACAGTACCACACTGACGACTCTGCCCCTCACTCTGAAAGGAAAGAAGAAGTCAGGAAAACAAAGTGCTCCAGCAACACCCAGAACTGGATCAGACCGGGCTCAGGACCCACTTGCACAAAGACTTCAAAGACTTTTAGGGGTATAAGTATAGGACCCCTGACAACAGATTTTTAGATTCTACGTCCAAGAGGAACCTCTGCCAGAAGAAGGACCGTCGAAGAACTGAAGGAAGATTGCCTTGCTGTGTGCTCCAAGGGCTGACCTGTTCTGCTGTTCAACTGAAGGAGAGAAGAAGGGCTTGCTGTGTGCTGTGCCCCTGCCTACTTGCAACTACTAAGACTTTGCTGTGTGCTGTGTCTACAACTGAATCTCCAAGGGCCTGAGAAGAGCTGGCCTCCTGTCCTGGAACCCAGGGTTAAAAGGTTCCCCAGAAACTGAACTACGCTATTAAGATCGCGTTGTACCGGCCTGGAGCGTAAACTTGCCAACGACTGCTGAAACTCCCGATCGGTGTGCACATCGACACACGGCTTTTGCGAGGGTCAGAGGACTGTGTGGCCTCCCCTCGTGAATCCTGCCTTGCACCATCAACGGAGACCCTGAGGACGGCCCGGCCGTGTCCAGCACCCTCTAATCCCTGTTGCCGTAAGAGTTTTGCACCGTCTGAGGGCCGCACATCGCCCCGCAATCTCGCCGTACGTTGCCGACACTCCCGAAGCGAAGATCGAGCCCGCTGCCCTCTCATTGGTTGAGAGGAACGAGCCCCCTCACTAACGCCGCGCTGGGATTGGCCAGCGTCATCGAGACAGCCTGAGAAGCCGCTGCCCTCTCATTGGTTGAGAGGATCGAGCCCCCCTCGCTGAAGCCGCGCTGGGATTGGCCAGTGACATCAGGACGTCCCGAGAAGCCGGCTGAGTGGTGCCAGAGTCACCCGCGTGACCCGTCTTCATCGAAGGAGCAGCGAGTGCCTCCAGCGTGCCCCCAGCCTGTGAACCCAGGAAGAGAAGGACCGCACTGCCTTCCCGCCGCTCGTTGGATTGTCGAGAGCGGGCGGAAGGGCGGACGGGACAGGCCGGGGTTGTCAAGAAAGAATCTGCCCACGCTGAAGCTGCAGCTTGACGCGCACGGTGAGAAGAGCTGACTGGGTATTACAGCCCTGCTGCAATACCCCCTATGATAGCGAATAGAGACTTGAGACTGTTCTTAGCATAGAAGAAACTTCCTAGTAACCTAGTGCAACCATTAAGCTTATGTGCAATTACCCTGTAAGTGATCGTCTTTTCTCCTGCTACACTAGATAAAGTTATATTTTTGATATACTCACCTGTGTGGTCTACATCTGTGGTGTACCGGGGGGGTCATTGTGGTTGTTACTTGCAAATACGTTACACATTGCCTTGGAGATAAGCCTGTCTGCTCGAGCCAAGCTACCTAGAGGGTGAGCAGGGGTTATCTACCGTGTGTGTCCCTGTACCCTGACTAGAAGCAAGGGTCCCTATTTGGTCTAAGGTGCTTACCTCTGTCAACTAGAGACCCCCAGATCTAACACTGTTTGAGTGTATCCTTCTGCCTCCACTTGGATGCTTGCATTGAACTATATATGGCGCTATTTTAAAACTGAACCCCTCTATGTAAACTCCTTCTGCTTCCTCCCGTTTGTCTCCGTCTAATTTGCTAATGCTGCTTACTCCATTAAACCCAAACCTATTGACTTTGACAATGCTTGTTAATAATTTATAACACTATACATACTGCATTTGGTTCTTCCACCAACACTGTTTTTGATAATGTACTAGCCATTTCGGTGTCATGCAAAGTGCCATTTGGTTTAAGGAGTAACTGCGTGGAATGATACAAGTCAAAACAACTTCAAGTGAACATTGAGGAAAGCTAGCTACCCCATGACTATCAGTTCTGATTTACACCTGCTTGGACCCCCTTAATCAGCATTAGTTAAGATGAGGGAGAAGAAGATAGCCCTTATACTTGCTACCTCTCATTGGTCTATGACGCTGCTGACAATGCCATATGCTCAGCCGCGGTCGGTAGTAGGAGTAACTGCAGGGTGGTGACGTTAGAGGGGGAGGGGCAAGGTGGGGGGTAGTAAACTACGGATTACGGAGGTTTACAGGTAAGTTAACATATAAATTAATAAAACGAATTTCGTTGCGTGCACTGCATCCCCAAATGCGATGCAGTGCACGCAACGAAATTCGTTTTATTATCCATAGTTTTTCTGCCCCCTACCTTGCCCCTCCCCCTCCCCACGTCACCGCCCTGCAGTTACTTCTACTACCGACCGCGGCTGCATATGCTGACAGCTTAGAGCAGTGGGCAGGAACATTACCCGATTGGGCTCCAGTTGCTCTTCCTGTTTATTATTTAACTGGACAGTGTCTGTTATTTCTGTGATATGAGCACACTTAGAGGTTACACATGGCACTACACAAAACTCAAAATAAAGTAAATACCAAAAACAGAAAAGGTATAATGGTACTGGTGATGCGCAATTTCTTGAGATCCAGATATCGTAGGTCAGGCAGGGCCAGGACAGGCAAAGGTGTTGACGTAGAGTCACTGTATTCTCCTCCTTCGGTATTAGGTGGTCCCTACACGAGGTTAGCTAGGGAAGTCCAACATTCAGAGCACGCCCCCTCTGTCGTAGTAAATGTGGTTTCCAGAGTTCATTTGCATCTATTCTGCAAGTATGTGGTTCAGCATGTAGTAGGAGCAGGTAACCATCTGGGTATGTGTCCTATGAAGAAGATCTTTAGCATTATGGTCTGCTCTATAGAGTCAGCGGAGGCTAGTAACAGTGCATGTGCAGTGAAATTCTGACTGGTGCAAAACAATCTGGTTTGTTTCATAAATGTCTTTTATACTGTAATTTTGCATATTTTAGATTTTTATATTTAGTCTGTGCTTCTTTGACTTTGTAGTGGACTGAAGAACATAATGTAATCGGGTGAAAGAGTTCAAAAGCTGTATTATTCCTAGGACCTGGGTGGATAGTAAACATTCTAATGGGCTAATCAAATAGCCTGCCACAGTGCAAGACCCTGATGGTCTCGGGACACACAAAACTATTTTTCATCAGTGGTTACTATCCCTGTGGTCAGGGCTTTAAGTGGGCTGGGTCTCACCGGAGCTGAGCACCGGCAGTTTTTAGGTCTCGCCTGATCCAGCGCATGCGCTGGTCTGGCGAGACTTTTTGAGAGGGCTCCAAAAAGTGCTACCAGGCCAGCCTAGAGCTACAGTGCATGTGCGCGGGCGCGGGCGCGCGCGCCGCGCTTTTCCGCGATTACTTTCACTTTCGCGGCCGCTTGGCATACCCAATAGGTCTCGCTTTTGGGACCATATAAGTATTTAGTTATGCAACTGTTGCATGGCTAAACACTTATAAGGTCCCAAAGGCGAGACCTATTGGCTATGCCAATGCTTGTTTAAAGGAGGCTTGGAAACGGGTCTCTATTGGGCTCTGTTTTGTGCCCTATTACTATTATGATTACTCCACTCGTACAACTCTCTATTGGCATGGTTTGTGCCACACAATACTGAATTCATCAGTAATTAATCAAATAGGGCACAATTTAATATGGCAGAGTATTATAGTGCCATGTCTGGTCACAAACTCTCACTGGTAAGTGTTCAAAACCAGGAACTGCTCATCGTTGGACTTGGTCTTGATTCGTTCATCATGAAAAGAGGGCTCAAGTTAGTAGTTGCAGAGCCACAAGGGAGATGAATGCGACCTGACTTTGGAACCCATGTGTTTTTACAGCCTGTGGCTGCAATGGAACACTGTACACTCTGGAGATAGTAGCTGGTGTGTTCCTGCAGGCAGGAATCTTTGGGGGAATCCCTGGTGCCTTGACTCCTTAAAAAATAAGCATTGGCAATGCCAAAATGTTGCGCATTCCCATTGCCTAATGGCCGGCTTATGGACTTTTGCCAGCGCCAGAACGATTTTACAATGTGTAAGCATTGGCTAAGCTAATTGTGGAGACCAGCCATGCTAATAGGATGGAAAACAATGTTTTCTATACTTCCAAAATGGCTGGTGCATTGCTCATGCAACGTGATGATGTACCATGGCAGCTGTCTGAAAGGTATAGAAAACATCCTTTTGTATACAGTCTATATTCTGAAGATGGCTGCAACATCGATTCAGGCAATACAATGACGCATGTTGTTCAATGCATAATGCAACATGACACCCATCTTGAGAATGTGTAGCAAATTATATTTTCTAGAACTTCCTCAGGGCTTCTGTGTTATTTTGCCATGTTGTTTCATTCAATGTGGCAGCCATTTTGAAAGAATGTAAAAACAATATTTTCTATACTTTAGTATGCAAGCCATCGCCATTGACTTTGCCAATGCCTGAGCACTTTAAAAGCTTTTAGCAGTGGCAAAGTCAATAGGGGTGGGGAACTTGGAGTGGGAGGGGGTGGTGGAGCAGAAATGAAAACAATGGAAATAGGATTCTAAGCGGGGAGGGGAGGTGGAGTGACTAATAAATTGCCAGCGGAGTTCTGCCGAAAGGGACACAAAAGCAATGGAGGAGCGGTGGGTGGAATGAACAACTAAACACCGAAAACAAGCAGTGATTGCACGCAGGGAGGGGCAGGTGAGCAACAAAGGAGTTTTAAAAAAGGCAGATAGAAAGGGTTTGGGGAGCAAAGAGTGAACTGGGGGATGGCTGAGCAACAGGGAAGGTGAAGGTGGAAGTAGCACACGAAAGAGGTAGATGGCAATAAAACACATTCACTCTTACGGAATTCTAAAATTAAAAGAAAAACGAGTTCCCTGAATGTAAGTAGTGTCATCAATTCAAAAGGATGGCAAAGAAGCAACACTTCCGGGGAGGGACGAACAAGAAGTGCAAGAAAGGTCATCGAAGAAGAAGCAGGCAAATAAGACTGGTGAAAAGCCAACTAATGACATGCAAATGGGTTGATCCAAAACCCTGTATAAGATTTGATATTTTCAACAATAAATAGCAAGCAGCCACTCATTTCATTTACATTTGGTGATCTTATTTTGGAAGCACTTTTAATGTTACCATGTTCCGTTCAATTTGAGCATAGTTATAAGTGACAGTAATTGCTTTTACAGGTGTCATGTATTATAATATGTGAGCATTTAAGGAATTCTAAAACTTTCAAGTCAGCAGCAGTGTGCCCAGAGGAAAACGTCGTCTTTTTTATCCTTAGGAAAAGAGTAGACTTCAACTTTTAAGGATTCGAGTAGCTTCTTCAAGTTAGTGAAGACGAAAACAGCAAGCTTGACTTAACTCAGCTTACAATATTCATTAGCCAGGCGGGTTTCCCATCCCCATGTTCCTCCCCGAGGTTCTGCAGAAGAACACGTGGTCTGCTGAGCCACGGCTAAGGGCGTTTTCGTGTTGCGTTTCCACTGGAGCATTGATGAAGAGGATCCGAAACGCATGAACAGCAAGATGTCAGGGCGCATCGCTTCTTCTCGGGGGGCCGTAATGTAAAGCCATGTTGCATAACAGGTTCTTCATAATTCACCAATATGAGGGTTCTCTCCATACTCCACGTGAGCAGCTGAATCAAAAAGATGCTTGAAGTAACTCTGCTTAATGTTTCAATAAGGTTTATAATTTATTAATCACAACAAATGGAAAACAAAGCCATATCTCCAGGCAGTACAAACTACCAAAGCCATTTAGCAGTAGCAAAATAGGTTTATTGGTCTATAAAGCGTTCACACATTTCTATATATACAGTTATGTAATCTAATTAAAAACATTTGATGCTAAAATCCATTAATTATTTCCCTGCTTGATAACAGCATTCAAAATCTGCCCACCGCACAAGTCATATTTAAAACATAAAATGTCACACAAAACTTTTTTGATCATATCGAGACTTAATGCCATATTCATATTTAATTAAAACGGGGTTTAACCCCTTAACTGCTTGGCTCCCCCTCTCCCCCCAGTGCTGAGCCCTTTTATGGCTAGTGGGGTACTTTGTGCTTAGACGTCCATAACGTTTTGTCCACGTCATCCACGACATATTGGTGTCCTTTTTTAGGTCTCGCCTAGCGACGCAGTATATGCGCTACTCGCCTTGGCGAGATCTATTGTCGTCAGTTTCTTGGCCTAGGGGTACAGGAGATGTGCATGCTTACGGACAGGAGATGTGCACACGTACGGTCATGTGTACGCGTGCACATCTCCTGTCCCATACGGATTATGTGTACGCGTGCACATCTCCTGTCCCTCCCTGTCTCCTGCTCGCTGTGCCTGCGCGGACAGGAGATGTGCATGCGGCGACAGCTTGTTTTAGCAGCAGCTGTCATTTTCCTTGTGGTGTTTGTTACATGGCCCCCTAAGTGGCAATAAAACAGAACCACAGACTGACGGTAGGGCTCTGACCTGTATTGTTGAGTAATGTTATTTACTCAAGGCTGATTCTTTCATAAGTTGAAGTTTGTCAACTTTTCCTTTCCTCCTAAGCGGGAATAACGTTTTGCACTTTGGACAGATTCCTGTCTCTAGCCAGCCGAGGAAACCAATTCAAGCCATGACGGAAGGCATGATCACCTATGTGGTTGTCAATCATGACACTAACATCTCAACATGTCTGGCCTAAATACAAGTATGTGATTTGGTCCTGCTCTGCGACTGGGGTAACACACTGGGGTTTGAGGAGGGGTCAGTTTGAGAGGCAGGGAGCATTCTCCTCTCTCATCATCACGTCACACAGCTCTGTGATTGGGTGCTGCTCAGGGAGGGTTTGGGAGCTGGTTCTGGCCTAAGTGCATGTCTGGCATTCGTCTTGCTGTTAGGTATCGGAATGGGTATAACGGATCCATAAGGAATGTTTCCCCCTATTCTGAGGTGTGCTTTTTTATTTGGAAGAACACATTTCTTCTGGTTTTGTGAGCAAAACTGCTGCTCGTGTCTGAATCAGGATTCCCGCAGGAATACACGGGACGCGATACTTGTTCTGAAAGCACCTCAGCTGTGCAGCGTTGCAAAAACTCAGTACATTTGAACCTGGGCATTTGCTGGAATTAAAATCGTGTGAATTAACAATGGGCAGTGAAAAGGAACTCCGAGCATCTGCCGTTGCTCGAATTGAGATTTTGCCATTTTTGTAGTAACTTTTGATCTGTTATAGCACCAAATGTTTTTTGGGAATTCTGTAAATTTTGCGGCAAATGGTGGATAGTGTGGCAGTCCATACCCCAGCGACATAGACACGTCATTCCAGTGAACCCAGAAAAAACCAAGTGGTGAAGTGAAGCTGTGAGGGTTTTAGCTGCATGTATTAGTAAGGAAGTAAATATCGATTAACAGTCGGTTCTTGTTCATATTTGATGCTTCTTTGTCAAAAAGTGTTCTATGGCCTTATTCAAAGAAGAAAGATTAATCAAACCAATTCAAGCGTCCCCTGCATTTTACGATGTAGATTAGTTTGACATGGGAGAGATTGTATCCTTACGGCTAGAGCGGTCGACCTCGAAGCTGGGGAACCGGATTCGAGTTACGGCACGGACGCTCAACATCCTGTGATTCTGGGCAAATCACTTAATCTCCCTGTGCCTAACAAAAACAAGCATTTACAATGCAATGGGTCTCACAATTGCGAGAGTTTGAGCTTTTGACATTGTAAATGACAATGCTTTAGTTATGTGTTGGTTTTTAAAACATAAATAAAAGGCATTATCATTTACAATGCCAATAGCTCAAACTCTCGCAAATGCGAGACCTATTGCATTGCAAATGCTGGTTTCTACTTCCTAGGGATTCTAAAGGTACCCAAGGTATGTGGATTCCCTTGTAGAGAACCGAGAAAATAGCCATAATATATTTAAATTCTGAGTTTTGGGGGAAAATTAGGAAAAAAGTGCTCTGAATAAAAGTGTCTGTTTTTTTCATAAAAATGGCACCAACAAACGGTTTGCTGTACTAAAGTCACCATCTTCCCAGCTTTCAGGAACATGCAGAGCTGAATAAAAAAAAACAATTTTTATCACAGTTTTGGCATTTTTCAAAGAGATAGCCCTATTTTTCCTATTCTTTGTGCTTTCAACCAACTTCCAGTTTGTGGTGCAAACCAGTGTGAAACCTATGGGTGAGCCATAAAAGCTATATATTTCTGAAAGGGGTCATATTTGTAGCTCCTCGAGGTGCTCCCAAACAAACTAACTGTTGAAATAAATAAATATTGAAAACGAGTAGGAAAAAACAGCCATTTGTGACAATGTTTTCATCTGTAACTTTTTGTCACAATGGTCAATTTACAAAAGGAATGTACCATTATAATCGCTGGAATCTTTTGATTGTGGTGATATGTAGGGTTTGTAGGTTCTACAAGAACCCGAAGTATCCAGGATACGATAGGATAGGAATGCGCTTACAGAGCGCACTTATACCAGAGGGTGTCAAGGCGCTAAAACATACAAAGATGAGACCGAATAGAAGCGCAAAGGCCACAGCCTAGGACGAAAAAATCTAGGTATTAAGATGTTTTTAAATACCGGGAAGGAGTCCGCATTGGAGATGAAAGTGGGTAAGGAATTCCATAGCTTGGCGGTTGCTACCGAAAAGGAGCAGCCACCCCATCTTGTCTTCCGAAATCTGGGGGTCACAAATTTTTGCAGTAAAGAAGATCTCAAAAGCCTCCCAAGGGTGTACCATTAAAAAAGTGATTTCAGCTGTAGCGTACCCTTGCTATGCATGGGTATATAGACCATGACCAGAACCTTAAAGCAGATACATTTCCTGCTGGGGAGCCAATGAAGGGAACGAATCCCCTCCCTGGCTGACTGACGCTTGGGAATCTTTCAAATAAGTTGGGCCGCCTCGTTCTGTACAACCTGGAGCTTATTGAGGGAGACGCCATTGATGTTCAGGTACAGTGCGATGCAATAGTCCAGCCGAGAGGTGACCAGAGCGATAATAATCGACTGGTGCAGATCAGACGGAATAAATGGCAGAACCTTTCTCAAAATCCTCTGATTTAACAAGTGCTAACCGTGAGGCTGAAGTGCATCATAGCTTAGGCCATCATCGAAGATGACCCCCAGTCTTTTTGCTGTCCTAACCGATACTGGGATGGCACCACAGACCGCCGGCCACCAGGAGTTTGATCAGATGGAGTTCTGCGAACCAAACACCATCACTTTGTTTTTGTCTGCATTGATCTGCAGTGTATTATCTTTCATCCAGCAAATGATGCTGGACATGCACTGATTGAACCTCTCAGACACCCGTTGCAGATCATTCAATATTGAGTCGATAATTTGCGTACCGTCAGCATAGGATAGCACATGAAAGCCACAGGATTGCACCAAATCGGCCAAGGGTGGGACTCAAAGACAGGCCCTTGGGCACCCCACAGGGAAGACTGAAGGCCTAGGTTCTAAAGCCTCCACTACTGACAATATGGGCCCTATTTGACATAAATGAATGTAAGAACAGTAAGGATTTCCGAGAGATTCCTACTTGCCGTAGGCGCTGAACCATCCGTCCCGGACAGATGGTGTACAATGATGCCGATAGATCGAGCATTATTGGAACCGCCACCCTGCCCTGCTCTACCTGTGCAGAAATACAGTCAGTAGCAACAATAAGGGCAGACTCCATGCTGTGACCGGCGTGGAACCCGTTCTGAGAGGGATCCAAGATCTCCTGGGATTTAACATATTTTATCAGTTCTTTATTGATGAATTTCTCCGGGATCTTAGCCGGGGCGGGAAGAAGAGAAATTGGACAGAAAGTCTACAAATCCAGGGGGTCCGCGTTAGGTTTTTTTAAGAAGCGGCGAAACAATAGCTTCCTTCCAAATGGCTAGATAAATTGAAGCGTGTTGTTAAACACTTTGCACAAGAATTTAGCCATTGGTTCTGGAGCCAGTTTGCTTGTACCCAGAGCCAACAACTGAGCTGCACCGTACAATGGTTTTTCATTGTGCACTGAGTATAGACCAATTCATATGGTGAAATATGTAGTGTGAAAAATAGGTATCAATGTAAGTTATGTATTTCTGAAATAGGCACAAAATACGGAGTTTAAGGCCAGTGGTTATTTGTACATTTCTGAATTTGGAAAGCACAAATACACTGAAATCCAATTGGTGATAACAAATATCCTACTATTCTATGCTCCCACATGTCTTCTGATAAAAATGGTACCTAACTTGTGTGGGTAGGCCTTGTGCCTGCAACAGGAAATGACCCAAAACACAACATGGATACATAACATTTTTCCACTCAAATTTGACCTGTATTTTGCAGAGTGGGTAGCTGTTGATTTTTGGCCCTAACTCAGGTGGCACCTAGGGAAACCTAGCAATCCTGCACTTTTTCAAAACTAGACAATAGGGCAGTCTAGGGAGGTTTCTCTTATGTGGATTCCATGAGTTTTGTTTTACCCATGCAAACCTCAAACTTTGCCTGAATCAAGCATTTTCCTTATATTTCCGATGGAAACTTCCAAAATCCACAGGAATTCACAAAATTCCTACCACCTAGCATTACCCCAGTTTTGCCGATAAAAATGCTGCCCCAATTGTGTGGCTGGGCCTAGTGCCTGCGAGAAGAACTGATCAAACCAAGGTCAATGGCAGACCTTGCATGGGGACTTCTTTTGACCTTGGTTTGATCCATTAATGGTTCTGGATTCCGTAGGTTTTTTTTTTATCACAGAAATGTAAGGAAAATGTGAGCTTAAAGGCAACGTTTGAGGTTTTCAGGGCATTGTGGATAAAACAAAATGTGTGGGATTCAGGCAAGGCACACCACCCTGGAATCCCCTGGTTGTCTACTTTTCAAAATGTCTGTGGTTGGTAGGTTTCCATGGGTGTCGGCCGAGCACAGCCCCAAATCCCACAGCAACCCCTATTGCTGATTTCTCGACGGAGCACTTAAGGACCTTTTGTGTCAAGGTCTCTTGGTCCACCTACACAAGTAAGGAACAGTTTTTGGGGGAATGCAGTGCGGTAATAAAAAATTGTGGCTCCCTGAAGATTCCAGAAGTTATCCTCACAGAAATCTGAGGAAAATGTGTGTTTTTATTCAACGTTTGAGGTTTGCAGGGCATTGTGGGTAAGAAAATGGTTTGGGATGCATGCAAAGCACACCACCCTGTACTCCCCCCACATGTGTAGTTTTCAGAATTGTCTGGGTTCCAAAGGTTTTTCTAGGTGGCAGTCTACCCAAACCCAAAGAGTGCAGCTGTTCATCAATGCAAGTGGGACGATATTGGGAGTTAGCCGCACTCTCCTGGCCCATATGTAAAAACAACATCCAAAAGAATCAAATGTCCTCTCACTTGCCATTGGGATGAGATGGTTTGGTTTGCAGGGGAGTAGAAAGACTGTTGCAGTTTTAGGGGCGAGGATAGGTCCTAATGTTAGGATGAGCAAGGCCCACCTCATTATTTTATTAAAAATATATATTGCTGCCATATAGTGGGCTTTTTGCCACCAGGGGGACAGTTCGGGGTGTAATCATCCACATCTGCTCCCAGGGGAGGCAGAAAGACTGTTTCTCCATGTACTTGCGGGTGGCATGTCCATACCAGGCAGCCCCCACCTCTCTATTAAAAAAAATCCCCGGCATTTAGTGGGCCCCCCGTGAGGCAGAATGGGGGTAATTACCCCATCTGTCCCCCAGAGGGGCAGAAAGACTGGTACTCCATTTAGTTGGGGTGGAAGCATAGTTTTCAGCCCCCACCTCTATATTTTAAAAACCAAAAGCTATCCCTGACTTCTAGTGTGCTTTCTGCCCTCCCTGGGTAGGCAGATCGGGGGTAATTACCCTCATCTGCCCCCAGGGGGGCATAAAGACTGTTGCCCCATAAACTTGGAGTGGGGGCATTGCTATGCCAAAACCCATGCTGGGCATTCCCACCCCTATATCTAAAAAATAAATGCCTGGCATCAAGTGGTCTTTCTGCCCTCCCTGAGGGGGCCAGATCCGGGGCAATTACCCCCATCTACCCCCTCAGGGGGCAAGAAGAGTGTTGCCCATTTAGTTGGAGTAGAGCCATGGCCATGCCCATTGTATGCAGCCCCCACCCCTATATTTTTTAAGACATTTCCCTGGCCTCTATGGGCTTTCTACCCTCCTGGAGGGTAGATCAGGGGTAATTACCCCATCTTCCCCCATGGGGGGCAGAAAGACTGTTTATGATTTACTTAGGGTGGGGGCATGGCCATGCCCATCGTGGCTAGCCTTCACCCCTATATTTCTATACAATTAAAAAAAACAGGTGTCTAGTGAACTTTCCGTCTTCCGCCCGGTGGGGGGCAGATTGGAGGTAATTGCCCCCATCTGTCCTCCGGGGACAGAAAGACTTAAATATAAAAATTGGCAAGGGAAGAACAATCCCTTGCCCTGGGGCTGCTCCCCCTATTTCAGGTCGCTAGTTGGTGGATTCCTGCTTGGGGATCGCTCTCATGTGGCGATCCCCAAGCAGGGATCCACTGAGCAGAGGTACCTTTGGAAAGGAGACAGTTTCCCCTTTCCAATGATGCCTCCCCTGTGAGAATCACTGCTGGGGGGGCTGAGACATGCTCATTAGCACTAATTCAGTGAAAGTAAAATTAGTCCATCGGCTCTTTTTACTGTCACTTTGACTGCAATGACGTCAGCGCGCCTGGCGCACTGATCTGCATTGCAGTAAAAAGAAGGAAAAAAAATCAGGCTGCACGGAAAGCTCTTCCTGAGCACCCTGATGTAATAAAATAAAAAATAAAGGGCTCCCTCTGGTCAGGGGACCATAGGGGCTTTTACATACCACCCCAGTGTTGGCCAGTGGCCGACACACGCACTGGGGTGGTAGGGCAGGTGTCGGCCATTGGTCGGCACCTACACTTAAAAGTTTAGAAGAGGACACCTTGGTACTAAAAAATGTAACAATCATATAATAGACAAGCATTTCCAATGCAATCAGTCTCACCTTTGGGACCTTATAAGTATTTAGCTATGTAGCACATTATTGTGGGTACAGCAACAACTGTTCTACTGTGCATGAAGCAGTGAAAGGGTGCAGTACCACATGCTGTCACTAGGTGTCCCTTGGTACCTCTTTTCGCCACATAAGATACTGCACCTGGCAACATGGTTAGAGAAAGAATATGGCACAACGGCCAGAGCTGCCATCTGGGGAGCTGTGGATCTGTGTTCGAGTCTGGTGTCAACTCAGCATCCTGTGATTATGGGCGGATCCTTTCACTTCCCCTGAGCGCCTGGATACCTGGGCTATATAAATGAAAGCTACTAAGTTAAAATAATGCAAAAAATCATTGCAGAAATCTCGGAGCTAGGGCGGGCAAGCAGTGTTGTGAGGGTGCAGTGCCACAGGCTGTCACTAGCTGGGATTGGAGGTGTTTCAGTCCTTAAACCAAGTCCCTTATGACCCTCTTATACATTTGTTGTTTTGTCACTAGCTGTCCCTAGGGACCTCTTTTGGCCACATAAGTTACTGCACCCTGCAACATGGATAGGGAAAGGATATGGCGCAGTGGTGGGAGCTGCAGACTGGAGAGCTGTGGATCCGTGTTTTAGTATGGTGTTGGCTCAACCTTCTGTGATTATGGGATGATCCATTAATTTCCCCGAGTGCCTGGATAGCTGCGCTTTATAAATGAAAGCTACTCATTTAAAATAATAATAAGAAATCAATGCAGCGATCTCGGAGCAGGGGCGGGCAAGCAGTGTTGTGCGTGGGGGGTGGGAGGAGATGGCAAAGGGAGAATAAATGAAGGCACTGCACTGCAAATCAGGGGACCAGAGGGGCTTTTACATACCACCCCAGTGTCGGCCAGTGGCCGACACACGCACTGGGGTGGTAGGGCAGGTGTCGGCCATTGGCCGGCACCTACACTTAAAAGTTTAGAAGAGGACACCGTGGTACTAAAAATGTAATAATCATATAATAGACAAGCATTTGCAATGCAAAGAGGCAGGCCAACTAAAAAAAGAGTGCTCTCAAGGTATAAATAACCTGGTGAGTAAGAACACATGTAACAGGGGCAGGGAGGATAAAAAATTCCAAGAGGATGGACTACTAAGTGTATTCACCAATGAAAAACCAGCATTTCTAAAGGACAGCAAGAGAAACCAATGAAAAAGATGGCTTTTTTTCGAAGCCCATATCCTAGATACAGCATTTCTCGAAGAGGCAGCCTATGTGAGAACCAATAAACGGTTAGACCTCTTAATTTGATGCCGCAAGTAGAGTTTCCTGTTCAGGGCAGGAACTAGCAGCCTTTGAGGTTGTCAGAAGCAAATTTTAGGCACCGTATTACCCCTGTGAGGCAACAGATATTGCCCACGAGCTGATTTGAAAGTGAAGAGGCAAAACGTCTGTTATCACATCCTCGAGCCTCAAAAGAACTTGCATCTATCCTGCCAGTAGGAGAACCATGCCAAAGCACAACAGGAAGCAAAGCAGAATATGAGAAGGTGATCCTGAATTATTGAGTTGTTGCCACCCTCCAGCAATGAAGACAGTGATGGCAACTTGGTCTTCCAGCTGTCTTGCTTTAAGACAGCTGACTGTATGGTGTTTGTGAGACTGGCATTAAGTCACAGCTATGAAAACCACCAGATGGGCATCGCAGCAACCAGTTTTATAAATAACTCCACCTTCTTCTGAAGGAAACACATTGATGACCTCAGACACAGGACACTTGCCACTTGCCACTACTTCTTGACACCATTGTCAACTAATGGCAGCCTGAGACCCCAACTTGTTGAGCTTTGGTTAGAGATTCACATCTCAGGCTGTATTATTTATCATAAACATAACTCAGCAGACTCTTAACACCACACAACACAATTATTTACAGGATCTTGTTACCGTAAATAAATTTCCTGAACATCGAGTCGCCTAAAACCAAATCCCTCCATGTGCATCAATCATTTTTGTAAACTCATGATTTCACCTTCCACCTGGTCCCCCGGGAACACCAAGCCTTCTGGGCACACTGCGTGCCGTACCTCTGAGTCAACGATGCCTACTGTAATGTGAACTCAAGCTCCATCCACTTATGCTAGAGGCCTCTAATACAGAGCAATTCCCCTGGGGTACCCTCAACACCCGCTGGAGAGCCTACCTGGGCCATAAATTGGTCTCCTGGCATAGACCACATTCTCCATCACCCCAGAGGGTCATTGACCATTGAAACAAGGAGCATGCTTGGAAGGCTAATTAGGGATGCGTAGGAGACTGACCCAACCCCCAGCAAAAGAACAGTTTTTTAAAAGAAATTCTGGAAACATCCTCTTAGAGGTCCACAAGAAACTGGTATTCTCTGTGTCTTATTTCCTGTGAGATGCCAAAGTGACAAGTAGGGTCCTTACCAATCATGATTTCAGCCCTCCCTAATACAACAAAAGGCATAAAAACATAACATCAAACATATTAACTGCAAAGAAAACCATAAGAACGGAACATAATAAATTCAACTATATGCCCTGGGAGTTCTGCAAACATGGGATGGGTGGGTGGGGAAAAAAAGAATCCCAAACCCACAGTGGCTTTGTTGTGCATCGCTGAGGGATCACGGCAACTGGAGTTGGTGTCATCGTGATGATGGCATAAACAAAGAGTCTGGATCCTAGCTCCCCAAGCCCCTTAAAGGCAGTGGATGATCCTCTGCCGTTGCCACTTCCTCAACAGTCATGTTATACCAAGTATGACGCCAGGTATCATGAGGAAAGGTGGTGGGCCAGGGCCAACAAGGGCACTGCCTGTTGGCCCGCCATCTTGCTCTATCCGGCCCCATGGTGCCCTCCATTCGGTCAGCTCTCGCCATTCTGGGAGAGAGTCTTGGAACAATCTTTGGACATAGACCCATGTATTCAGCTGTGTATGAAAGAGATATGGCTAGATCTGAAAAAAATCCTAAAACAGTATTCACTTCTAAAATGTACGATGTACACATTTTTTTATGGCGCCTATAGTACACAAAACTAGCCTGGAACCCTCTGTCCCTTTGCCCTCTGAGCTTTGAATTATCCTCAGTACCCTGGGGGGCAGGTTAATAGACATTTTGCGTTGTTGCATTCTCTTCTGATATATGACATAAGCAGTAGAAAACCTGCTCATTGACGGACTTCATGAGCAGGACAAAGACTCATCAAAATTATCTTTTATAGAACCAGAAAACCTGGCCTCTGGGTTCAGTTAGATATGTAAATGTGTGCAGGTGGGGAAGGCAGAATGAATGACCATAATAGTCAGGGCGATGCCAACTACTTACGTTTGTATATACTTCCTGGTATGTCAATGTCAAACACTTGAAAAGACACACCTAAATATGATGTGGAAAGTGGAATGGATTGTTCGTCAGAGCCCCTCTTAAAGTATTGCTAAACTACAAACAAGTGATTGATGGAATGCTTCACTTAATCTCAGCCACTGGTAATTACGTGGGTCACATTCCAGTCCATGTTATTTTGCACACCATGCTACCTCAGTTTGAACCCTTATTGTTAAAGGAATGACCACCCATTAACAAAAAGTAGAGGGAAGTTGGAAGAAAGAATAGATTAGCTCAGATTTTCTTATTTTTATAATAGTTATGTCTCTAAACATTTATCCCTTCACTCCTAATGTAGAAGAAAAAAAAATAATATACATCCATACACTTTCTATGTAGTTATGTATTTATATATTTATTACTTTACTCGAACTGTGGAAGAAGAAAAAAACACCTTTGACTCTCTCCAATGTAACTACTCTCTCAATATATACTCTGCCTCCACTCTCTGACTCATCCCAAACCTCATTCTACTACTATGAACTCCAAAATAAACCTTTCTAGACTCTTCCCCCCCCACTAGCCTTCCTTGGCTCACCCGAAACCTCATTTTACTACTTTGATTTCCCTAATCCCGTTCTAGAGAATCTTCCCTCCTCTATCGCTCCTTTGACTCATCCCAAACCTTCTCGTACTATGATCTCCCAATAAATGGTTTCTAGACTCTTCCCTCTTCTATCCCTCCATTATGTCCACCGCTCAAATTAACACATATTTCCATATAATAATCCACCACTAATCCTTTTGGGTTCTGGGAAAGCGTGCTACTTGCTGAAAAGTGGTTCGACGCCTCGTCAGGGGTAGCAAGCGCTATATAAATACGGCAATTACAATAGTCTTACATCTGTTTCAGGAAAACATTATTTGTGGTATAAACAAAGGTTTCTGGGGTGGAATTAACCAACACAGACACAAATAAGTCTGTGTGTGAAATAATAAAGGCAATCAACCCTTGCCACATGGGGCCTTCATCGCGGTGATGCTGCTCGTCAAAGCAAGAGATAAATGGAGTTGGCGAAGTGAACACCGCGGTCATTCCGACATATGCCCACTTTCTGATCGCCTGGCCATTAGCGCTCGGCCCGTGTCACTCGCCGCCGCCTAATTACACCCTTTGTCTGCAAGAGATTTGACGTCGCTCCTCCAATGGGAGCCCGGACCGGGTATAAATCCAGCTTTGCGATGTGCGAGGCGGAGGGGAAAACGCAGGCACGGATAGGGCAAACCGCATTACTGAGAGTACGGAGAGGTAAGGGGCTAGCTCGGTCCGTAGCTTAGACATATGTTCTTGCGTTTTATGTCTGTAACATGAGTTTCTTCATCATGTAAAAGCTCCGGCTGGCAGCTGGTACGTACTCTTGGATCAAAGCGATTGGAACGTGAGCCTGAAATTAAAATGGCAGATGGCTCCTAGGCATTCGGGTTTACTTTTGATTATTGCCTCCTCCAGCACGCTTCTAGAATGGAACGGGTCATGGGAAACAATGGCGCACAGAGTTAATGATCAAAACTGTAACATTTTCCACTTCTAGCAGTCGAACAGTCCAGGAGGGTGTTAGTGAAGATTGTATGGAATGCAAACAGAAGCCTTTAACCTAAGGAATCTCAAACTGGATCTGACATACCGACTGTGCGTTCCGGTGATCAATGGTAAACTCACTAGTTACCCTTCCTTTGTCTCTAAGTGGGAGGAGATTGGTCATCCATAAATACTGAATTAATGTGTTGTTGCACTTTTAGGTTCTTACAACCTCAGCGACCAATCAGGAGGCAGCTTTTTGCCAGCGTGCACGCGTGAGTGATAGGAAAGACACTCTAGCAGACATTACAGAAAAGGTAAAGCAAATGATAATTGTCAAACTAATAATTTACTTTGGAGAGTGTTATTTTTAGTTTCCAATCTGCATCATGCCTCATTTTGGGAAAATGTGGGATATGAAATCATATTTTAAAGGGCTCCCAATATCGTATGCTGCCGCCCTGGGCCGTGATAGGGACGAGTTTCTCACCTAGCCCTGCTTTTTAGGCTGAAGTCTACAGTGCAGCTGTCTGGTTTGCTAACAATAACTTGGGGACACTCGGAAAACGTCCCTGGGAATGCACTCTGCCCATTGCTTACCATTGACTTCGTGGTTTGTAAATTTCTTTAGCTTGCTTTCAGTTTGCTGTCTCTATTTGTTTTACGCTGTCCAGCTTCAGTTCGTCCCTTCCCTTGCCCAAACTCTATTTACTGACTTCTTCCACTAGTACTGGATTTCTGTGAACAGGCCTTTAAAACCTTGTCTTTTCTTATCACATTTGCTGTGCATTCAAAGACAGAGGGCAACTGTCAGGCTCTGTCTTCCAAGGAGCTTGGTGTTTACTTTTCTTTCCCTGACTTCAAAGCGAGAGGATTGATGTTACAATCCTGCTAGCTACTGGGGGAGTGCTCGAGGAAGGCTATTCAATGTTATTTTTTTTCTAGCACACTACGAAATGTAAATGTCTGTAAATGACCTGCAGAATATTTCAGAATTACAAAAGCACAAAGGAAGCACATATGTGGGTCATTCTGAAGTGTGGTGGAAACAAATATTTTAATACGATCAACACAAATCAATACAGTAGGTAATGACGTTTCCACACATTATTGTTTGTGCGCAGTATACTTTTATCAGTAAAACTGTATGTCTGTTCAAATGTAATGATCATTTCATTTGAAGATGTATTGTCTGTAATGGCAGTGTTCTACCACACCATGCATAATCCACTCTATGCCACTCCACTCTGCTCTGCACCATGCTACTCCACAAAGCGTCACTGCACACTACTCTGCATCACTCCACACTATGCCACTTGGTTCTATGCCTCTCTACTCTACACCACTCTATTCCAATGCACCCTACCCCACACAACTCCTCTGTGCACTATTACTCTGTTTGCCACAGCACTCTTTGCCAATCCACTTTGTGCCACTCCATTCTATCCCACTCTACTCAGCAATTCTGCACTCTGTCACTGAACTCTACACCAATGCATTCATTCTACTCTGTACCACTCCATGCCAGTGCACTCTATGCTAATCCACTCTATGCCACTCTAATCTACCCCGAACTCTACACAACTGTACTCTGCCATGCACCACTCCACTCGGAAACAATCTACCCTTTGCCACTGCACTCATCACCGCTGCACTCGGCGCCACTCCACTCAATGCCACTCCGCTCTACTCTACGCTACTTCACTCTACACCACTTTACTAAGAACCAATGCATTGTACGCCACTGCACTCTATGCCAATCTACTCTGCTCCACTGCACTCTACGCTGCTATGCTCTACTCTGCAACACTATGCACCACTGAACTATACGCGATTGTACTCTACATCACTGCACTCTATGCAGCTCTATTTTACTCTGCACCACTGTACCCTATGCCACTGCTTTCTATACCACTGTGCTCTGCACCACTCTACGCCACTGCACTCCATGCCAATGCATTCAATTCCACTCTACTATACACCCCTGCACCCTATGGTAGTCTACTTTGCAACCTTGCAGTGTCTGCTACTGAACTCGGAGCTGCACCACTCCACTTTGCATCACTCTACTCTATGCCAGTGCTCTCCACACCACTCTACTCCTAAACCACTGCACTCTATGCCAATGCACTAAACATCACTGTACTCCAATCCAATGCACTCTACCCCATCTACTCTGCATAACTCTACTCTACGCCACTCTGCTCTAAACCACTGCACTCTTCGCCAATGCACTAAACACCACTTTACTCCAATCCAATGCACTCTATGCCACCTACTCTGCACCACTCTACTCTACGCCACTCTGCTCTAAACCACTACACTCTACGCCAATACACTAACCACCACTTTACTAAAAAAAAAATGCATTCTATGCCAAGCACTTTACGCCAACTACTCTGCACCACTAACCTCTACGCCACTATACCCGACTTTGCAACATTCTACCCCACTGCACTCTAGGCCACTACATGTTATGCCACTGCATGCTAAGCCACTCTTGTGTACTCTGCGCCACTCATGTCAGCACCACTGTACTCTGCACATCTGCACTTTCTGCCACTGCACTCTCCGCCACTGCTCTGTACTCTGCACCACTCAACTCTATACCACCCTATGGCACTCTATGCCACTATACTGTGCATCACTCCATACCACTCTAATCTGGTATGCACCACTGTACTCCACACCAGCACTAACCTATGCCACTGCACTCTACACCACTCTACGCCACTCTACTCTACACCTCTGCACTCTACCCTACACCACTGCACTCTACTTGAACCACTCCACTTTATGCCACTTCACTCTACTCTGAAACAATCTACTCTATGCCACTGCACTCTACGCACCCTACTCTACGCCACTCTACTCTAAACCACTACACTCTACGCTAATGCACTCAACACCACTTTACTCAAAACCAATCCACTCTATGCTACTGCACCATACGCCAATCTACTTTGCACCGCTTAACTTTACGCCAATTCACTCTAGGCCACTCTACGACCCACACTCTATGATACTCCACTCTATGTCGCTCTACTCAATTAAACTCTACTCTACTCTGTGACTCTCTACTTCACTCTATGCCTCTCCACTCTACAACACTCTGCTCCACTTTATGCCACTCTGCAACACTACTCCACTCTACAGCACTCTACACAACTCCCTCTATGCCACTCCATGCCACTTTACGTCATTCTATTCTACAACACACTATTAGACTCCACACCAGTCCACTCTGTGCTAATCCACTCTGACACTGTGCCACTAAATTTTACAACACTCTGCTCCATTCTATGCCATTCCACTCTCCTAGACTGCTCCATTCGATGCCAATCCACTCTGACAATCTACTCCGCTCTGCACCACTCTACCACACAACACTTGATGCAACACCCTCTACACCACTTCCTCTGCTCTAAACTTTTCCTCTCTGCTTTACACCACTCCATGACACTCTGGGCCACTCCATTCTATGACACTCTACGCCCTTCCACTCTACTTCCTCCATGACACTCCACACCAGTCCACGCCACTCCATGACACTCTACTTTACTTAACGCCACTCCATAACACTCCACTCTACTCCACTTTGCAACACTTCACATCACTCTCCTTTACCCCACTAATGTTTAGCCATGCTGAACAGCGGCCACGTAAATTTACAACATGGCTAAAGCATATTGGTAAAGCCAACAGCTCTTGCATACGCGAGACCAATTGGCTTTTGCCTATGCTTGTTTTCTTTGAATTAATGTGTTCTAATTGTAGGATGACTGGATGGAATCCCCAAGGATTCTGCTCCTCTCCTCAGCATGGAATGCACCACGTTCCGCATGGTTTCCTTCCACCCTTCACTTAATGACCTTGAGACATTCAAACTAATCAGGTAATCTCAGAACCCCAGCATGCACAAAGCAAGAGCAGAAAGAGTTGTACTGATCATACACATTCACACAGGTGATTTTATCATGGTGCGGAGGAGGAATCCCAGAAAAGTCTTACAATGTGACCGCATTTCATGTTCCATTCTGTGGCCGTATTATCGTAAATGCGCATCATTTTTATTGTTCACAAACAGTGGCAATGTGCCCTATTACCATGACTTTGCGGCCCCCAGTGCAGCCGCGAACTTGTGCTGCCCCCAGGGCAGCACATTCATGTGAAAAACAGAGCGGCTGCTTTATAGCCGCCCTGTGTTCTCACAGTGCAGCCGGCAACCCGCCTGCACTTTTAAAGGGGATTAGAGATCCCCTTTCAGGCGGTCAGTGACCAGGATGTCGGGGAGGATCTATGGAACCCCTTTACCCCTTCCAGAGGGCTGCCATCAGGGAGCGCACTGACAGTGTGCAACCTTTTAGATGGTGCACTCTCAGTGTGCCTCCCGAGGGCTTCTTCGCCTCTGCGCTCATGTCTGTAATATGGCGTAGGGCAGAGGCAAAGGTATTCCCTCATTTGCATGGTTGGATGCCCCCTGCAAATATAGCTGGTGCTTTATGTGTGCCAGCGCTATCGGTATTACAGAAGTGGCCACACAAGCATCTGCAGCCCCTTCTGTAATACCAAAGTGCCCCTGGGGTGCGCAAAGTGGGAGCAAATGCCCGTTGCGCCCCCTGGGCACTTTATGTATAGGGCCCCTTGAGTGTTATGGGACATTCTGCTAATCCATGAATTTGTTGTTTTTTTCTAAAAATACTGTCAAACGGTTTTGCCACACTGCCATTTACCAACTAAATAATGGAAATAATGGATTTTTTTTTTACATCCTCACAAGCATATTAGCATTTAACGTCTTTGGCAAAACGTCTTCAACACATTCTCATTACTTGCAAGCTAATGCAATTTACCAAATCATTCTTTACCAAGCTTTGGCCCATTGTGCAATATTAGAGTATGTACATCGTTGTTTGTTGTCCTCTCTGCATTAAAACAGTATGCAGGGTTAACAAGTGACTCCATGTTTCAAGCGCTCCTTGGGCTTCATTAGAAAAAAAGTATATCCCAAACCTTGTTAGCGCAGATCTGGCACATTTTGTCTTCTGCAAATTCACAAAGAGAATTAGCACGTGGGCAGACTGTGATGCATCTGCACAAATTGGCTAGTGCACATTTATCTTGAACTGTGCGAATTTTATACTTGTCTGCATGCCATGGGGGTGATAGACATAGATCCCAGTGCATGTCCCGTACACTTACATACAGGGGCCGTATTACATAAAGTGCCCCGGGGGCACAACGGGCGTTTAAGTCCGCTTTGCACATCTCCAGGGCACTTTGGTATTACAGAAGGGGCCGCTGACCCTTGTGCCCTTCTGTAGTATGGATAGCACTGGCGCACATAAAGCGCCAACCCTATCTTCAAGCGGGCGTTTCCTCATTTGCATGGAGGCATGCCCCATGCAAATGAGGGAATCTCTTTGCCTCTGCGCTCGTGCCTTATTACCGACATGGGCGAGGAGGCAAAGAAGCCTTCGTAAGGCGCAATGACAGTGCACCACCTGAGAGCAGCGCTCTGGAGGAGGGAAAGGGGGTCCCATAGACCCTCCAGACTTCCCCTTGCTGGCGGGTGCAGTCAATGACTGCACCCGCCTGCAAGGGGATCTCTAATCCCCTTTGAAAGGGCAGGCAGGTGCCCCTTGCCCTGTAAAACAGGGAGCGACTTTAAAGCAGCCGCTCCGTATTTCACACGAAGGTGCTGCCCCCAGGGCACCATGTGTTCGGGGCTGCCCTGGGGTAAGCGCATTTATAACAATAGGGCACATTTTCATTGTGTGCAATCATGTGGCCATATCCTGATCCCTTCTGCGCTGCACATGCGTAGAGTGCCCTGCGTATTCCTTTTTCGCGTCTTTAGTGCATCCATTAAACTCAAATTTAGTGTAGGTTTTGTAACAGCAAAGTTCGGTGATTATTTTCATCTGCTTTTGACCTCTGCCGTCTGAATTCCATGCACTAACTGGGAGATTTTTTGTGTTAATGCATGTGCGGAAGGTGCGAAAAAGAAAGGCTCATACATCCTTCTGCGCCGGCACAGCACACAAACCTGATTATGAGACGGCCACCGGTGCATCTCACTTTCTATTAGGCCTGGGCGGTAAATTTCGTTCCGTTCGCGGAATTAGCGATATTTTGACATTTTCGCGTTCCGCGGAGAGCGTGAAAATGTCAAAACTTTAGCAACCTGCCGCGAAACAGAAGTACTTTTCTTGTTCGCGCTTTAAAAATGCATTCTCGCGCGCGCGGTCGCGACTTACTGGGTCCCTGCGTTCGCCAACGAGTTTTCCTATCCCTTTGCGCGCGCCACAAGATGTTGGATTGTTGGTAGCCGGTCGCGCTATCCTGCGAGAGTTTGCGATCACGAACACGTCATTGCGATCGCGAACAGGAAATAAGCATCGCGAGCAAGATGGCCGCGCCCATTAGCGACCGCATGGGCAAGTTGGAGATATATTTCCCCGCGAGCACCCAAAAACATATCGCGAACGGGCGGGAAAAGCAATCTCCGCATCTTCGCGAAAGTTTTGCATGCTCGCGGAGATTTTGTGCAATTTTGCGATAATTTGCGAAAGTCAATTTTGCAAATTCCGCCCACCCTTACTTTCTATACAGCAATTGTGACGTAGGGCTGCCACATGTGAGTAAAATGAGTGTAGGCGACAAATATTGTGCCCTGTGTGCATTGCAGACCCTGTTAACCTCCCATGAAATGCCAAGTGTTGGAATACAGACTTGCATTACAACCCTTATAGATGGCAATGTACATGCAAGCCCTGACATGCACAGTACATGTTAATGCTGCACCTGTGGGCGATCTGGGTATGGAGCGGGGGCCTGCTGATATCAGCAAACCCCACCCACAAAGTCCATGTGGCTCGAAGGAGCTGCTGCAACAGGGAGCAGCGACATGAGCCTGTAGCATGCTATGCACGGAGGCTCAGGCAGAGCATGGGAGTGCAACTTCTGTGATGCTATTGCACCGTCGGGCTTTGAAACGATGTCCGCTACATTGGTGAGGGGCTAAACGGTTGTAGAATCTGACCCTCACTTACAGCCCTGAGCGTTCACTTGGCAGCTCACTGCATTCTTGAGTTGCAACCTTGGGTCACTGACATGGACTACGGTACCAGATTACAGTGTCCTTAAACAGGCGCGCCCGGTGACATAAATCTCACGGTGGCCAGTATGGCCACACAGTTTGAGTGATCCGTGAGGCTCGCCATCCGGTGTTTCCTTTCTGAGATTCGTGCACACAACCATACTCACCACACGCCTCGTTCGTTTGTAAAGTCCCGCCATGGCTGGTGGAGGACGGGGAGCAGGGCGCTAAACTGACGGGATGAAGGCAAGTAGGCAACGGCGTCCAGCAGGGAAAGTTGGACAGCTTTCCGGCATGGCTGAGTGGCCTTTCCCTTCCGCTGCAGCTGAGAAGGATATGGCAAGGTACTACCTACACCCCCTCCTCCCCACTCAAGACCATTGACAGGAGAGAAGTTTTGGATGCGGGGGGCGTAACACCCCCCGGCCGTATTTATTAAACAAAGATTAATAAACATTTATCAAAATTACAATATTTACATAATGTAGCAGAAAATATACTTTACATTGATTACAATTGATACAGATGTCAGATGGCTAACCTTAACATAACTCTAATACAAAGGTTTCCTATCCATATCTACCATATCTTTAATAATCATTACAATCTTTATTTTCTGCGTACCTAATAAGAGCCTACGGCAAGGTCACTAACTGGTGTCAGATTCTTATCAATTTTGAACCACGCCCTCCAGCCGGAGTGCGCATGCGCAGATGGCCCGTTCACCGTGAGGGTACTTCCCCCCGGTTACCCCCGTACGCTCTGTACCTGCTCTCCATAAAGGGGCCCTTGCAGCTGTGTGCCATTTACTGGCACCGTTGGGCACGTGCGGGATGGCCAACCAGCCTAGAGAAAGCGTGACTCCCTCCTCCCCCGCACCCAACTGCCCCTGGAGTTCTAGGAGAGACCACTTGTCCCTCCAACTTGGGCGACCCCATTCAGGAATGGCGCCGCCCTCTAAGGACCTTAAATTTACTGCTCACCAATCATGACCTTACCGCCACAGGCTAGCATAGTTGACCGACTATCTAGCCCCCCTGCACTCACTAGAAGGTCATACCATGCGACTAAGGCCCCCAACCACGCCAAAATATTCTCTAGGAACACCTCATTGCCTACTTTGGACAGGTGAACGCCGTCTTTTAGGAAGCACGGTTCACCTCAATACATCCATGGGAAATGGTCTGTAAGTGGGGAGCCCTGAAAAGTCTCTCAATCTTATTATTTATTCTCCTCGCGGAGTGATTCAAAGCCTTTACAGATTCCCCTCCCCTCCATTGGAATCGGGGTATCATCTGAGACTACCCGATAATGCAACCCTGGCAAGTCTTGGCTAACCAGCCTATTTCTGTGACTATAGTTTCTACCAACCCTCTTCTCCCCAGCTTTGCTAGATCGTTCCCCCCCAAGTGCAGTATGATTATATTGGGAGGAGCCCCACCCTTCCTTAATAAGTCCAGTATGATACCCCTGAACTGACTGAAACAGAGCCCCCCTTTCCCATGACATGCTATTTCAAAACCCGCCTGCCGTGCTCTGTCCCTATAATTTCCTGTAGAGAAAAAATTAGACAGACGCCTTACATATGAATGGCCAACAATCCAAACTGTCTGTGGTCTTTCCTTTGGTATTGATGGTCCTTGCGTTGCCCAATGTTGCTGTTGTGGTGTCCTCAGTTTCCCCCCTGCGTGACAGGTTTGAGAAACTGTAATGAAAGCAGAGAAAGACACATGCATCAGCGTTTTGTGAACTATCACACTCACAGCATATGTAATCGCACATATAGTTTATTAAAGTTGGAAGCCCATCTCCCGATCCTCTGTACATTGCTGTTTGGCAGACCCCTGGCTGTTGCTTCAGTGGCAGCACCTATCCTAAAGGAGTGGGTTCCAAAACTGTCTGGATTCAGACCTGCCTTTTGGATTGCCATGTCCAACAGTCTTTTGAATTGAAAGCATGTCAGTGGGACCCCATCCGCATGTATCAGCAAAGGCCCCCCTTTGACACATGCAGGTAGCTCTCCACATGTGAAAGAGGACAGCATGGGTTACCTTGTGCCCGGTGTAGTACTACCCCATCACCCGAGCCTCCTGATCAGTCTTGGACTTCCTAATTGATATTAGTAATGTGTCACCCTTCACCCTAATGCGGTCAAACTGTAGGCCGCTGTGTATATCAAGTTTGTTTTGGGCCACTAATTCCCCAATCCTGAAAGCTCCGTAAAAGGCCAATGAAAATGCTGCCATGAACAACCGTACTTCCCCTGATGTACTGCAAATTGCGGGGAGGGTCGCTAGTAATGACGTCAGGAGCTCCACCCCAATTGGCTGCCTTGTGTCTGGGGCCGACCCTTGGAGGCGTTGCCAACCTTTTAGAGCCTTCCTCACCGTAAAACTGTTAGTGGGATCCCCTTTGTCGCTGATCTGGGCAAAGAAGGAGATCGCCGCCACATGCCGCTTAGCTGCTGCAGCAGAACGCCCATCGCTCTGTAAAAAACCCAGGTACTGAAGGAGCGCCCCAGTGTCGTGCCACCTCTCAGCCCACCCCATTCCCAAGAATGAACAATATTGCCAAAACGCCCCTTCGTATGCTTTCCTGGTCCTGGGTGCTAGGCTAGCTGCCACGAGGTCCGGTAGGTGGGGGCACCCATCTGCCAGAGTCGTTCTGGGAAGGGGGTGGCATGGGCTGCCGCTGCTGGGAGGTGCACCCTGAAAACTTGCATCTTAAAGTGAGGAAGTGCATCAGCAGCATGATTAAGGACACCAGGCACATGTTTGGCTCTAAATTGTATATTCAGCTTCATGCATCAGAGAACAATCTCCTTCAAAAGGCGGAGAATCATCTTACACCGGGCTGCCGGGTGGTTGATTCGACGACGGTCATGTTGTCTGACCAGAAAACCACTGACTGATTACACAATTTTTCTGGCCATACAGTCAAAGCCACCCAGATGGGAAAAAGCTCGAGGAAACCGATGTTACCCGTCAAACCGTTCTCCACCCACCATGCAGGCCACCGTTGTGCCACCCACTCAGTACCGAGTATGGCACCAAATCCTCACAGCCCGCGGCGTCAGTCATTAAACCCAACTCCGCGGAGGCAGTGTGCGGACCGGGCCAAACCACTCTGCCATTGAAGTCCTGCAGGAATGCCATCCAAATTCGCATGTCCTGCCGAACCTCAGCTGACAGCCTTGTGTGGTGATGCTTCTCCCTGAGCCCAGCCATGGCCTGGGAGATGGATCTGGAGAAAGGTCTAGCCATCGCGATAACCCTTAAAGCAAAATTCAGTTGCCCTACTGTCTGCTGCAGCTGGTGAAGTGTGACCTTCTCTTTGCTCAAACATAGCTGCAAAGCAGCTCTGAACTTGGTGACTTTGTCCATGGGTAACCTATATAATCTCTGAATGGAATCCAACTCAATGCCCAGGAACTCTTTCATTGATGCTGGCCCAACTGTCTCCGGTGAGCCCTGTGCCCCCAAGATAAGAAAGTCATCTAGGTAATGCATGACCCGCTGATGCCCTGTCTTTTGTCTGAAAACTAGGCCTGGGCTAAATTTCCGTTCCGCTCGCGGAAATTGCGATAATTTGACATTTTCGCGTTCCGCGGAGAGCACGAAAATGTCAAAATTTCCGCATTTCGCAGCTTAGCGATAATTTGTTTCTTGCTCGCGCTGTAAAATAATACATTCTCGCGATCGCGCGCGCGATCGCCTTACCTGAATCCCCACGTTCGCCGACAAGTTTTCCCGATCCAGTCGCGTTCTCCACGAGATGTTGGATTGTTGGTAGCCATTTGCGCTGTCTCGCGACAGTTCGTGCCCTCAGTAATGTCAACGCAATCACGTCTTTCTTCTCGCGATCATGCACCGCGAGAAGAGTGAAAACAAGATAGCCGCGTCCGCGAACAACCGCATGGGTAAGTTGGCGAGCCGCGACCACGCAGAAAATACCGCGAACGGGCGGGAAAAAAACTTCCGCATCTTCGCGATATTTCTGCGTGTTTGCGGAGATTTTTAACATTTTCGCGATAATTTGCGAAAGTCACTTTCGCAAATTCCACCCACCCCTACTGAAAACCCATTCCAAGAATGAACTGAATCTTTCAAAATATGTGCATGACTCAGAGCAGCCCATTGGCATACACATATCCATATAAAAACTTCCCTGAAATTTAAAACCAAGTAGATGGTAATCGTCCGGATGTACTGGGAGTAACCGAAAGGCAGATTCTATGTCAGATTTTGCCATCAATGCTCCAGGGCCCAAACCCCTGAGAATCTCCACCGCTTGATCAAAGGAAGCGTATTTTACACTGCAAAACTCATCATCAATTGCATCATTCAGTGAATTTCCCTTGGGGGCTGACAAGTTGTGTATTAGTCTGAATTCTCCCTCTACCTTTTTGGACACTACCCCCAATGGGGAGCAGACAAAATTCTCCACAGGTACAGACTCAAATGGGCCCGCTACTCTACCCAGGCGCAGTTCCTTGGCAATTTTTGTGGAGACTATACCTGGATTGGCCCGATCAGAGAGTTGGTTCTGGGACTCAGGTGATCCCACATAGTTTGGAGCTGGTATCCTAAAACCGTCCCTGAAACCCTCCAACAGAGTTCTTGCAGTAAGGTGGCAGGGGTATTTGTTGAGCCATGGTGTCAGTGCCATTACATCAATGGGGGACCGTGCTTTGCGCGGTGTCACCACCTCACTCCTGCTTTTCCCTACCCTTATCCTTTGATTTTTTGAGGCATCTGGATTCGGGGTGGGATGGGTTGGCACAAATGGAACATGCATGCTTGAACCTGCACTGACCCTGTGGTCTGGTGCAAGTCCGTCTGTTGAATTTACAGCACATCCCTTTCCTCCCCCCAGTGCCGTTCGAATTATTGGTGTAACTTGTGTTACCCTGTGACCGAAAGAGCTGAAAGGGCTGAGAGGACTGAGGGGACTGGCTCTTTGTGTTACTATATCCCTCGCCCTCAAAAAGACCCAACCATGATATTGTGTTGATTCGGTCCCATGACAGTGATGGGTCGAATGCCTTAGCCACCCTGAAATTCTTATCATATTCTAACCACCCACCACCTGCAAATGTATCATGGGCCAGAACTATCCTGTTTTGGTAGCAAGCCATCTGCGCCTGCAAATTTGGGAAACGTTCAGCTGTGACTGCCATAAATATGGAAAAGGCTCTGATCCAGTTGGGTAAGTTTTCTTCCACCCTGTACGTCAACATCTGACTAGCCCATTCCCTGGGAAGCATATAATCTTTGTTCTTCCTTGCCTCCTCTCTTTCCCTTTCGCAGATCAGCAATGAAAACATGTTAATATATTCCCCAGCCCAAATTCTATTCTTCAACTCCAGAGAAACATGCCTGCCTAAGAATTCACACTCAGAGCGGGACTCACCAACGTCCAACATTAGCAATGTTGGAAGCTTACCTGCTGCGGTAGTCCCAGGTGCATCCTGTTGATTCCTGCTGCCGCACCGGGAACTGACGATCCCTTGCACTCCAGTGTGCCGGTACTACCCCTGAAATGATAGGTAATGGTGCAGCTGGCCCTTCAACAATTTGTTCCTTAGGCCCCGCATTAAACTGAGACACAATTCGCTTTGCTTCTGCCAAAGCATCGGTACCCAACGCTTTAGCCCTCACCGCCGGAGCGAGAATGCCTGCCTTCCCCAACCCACAGTGCATATTAAAAGCAGGCGGGGAGTACCCCATAGAAAAAGTGTCTTTGCAGGCCTGTGTAACAAAGAGTGTTGTGATCTCTGTAGAAAGACACCTGGAGCCAGGAGGTATTCTTAAGCCATCTTTATTCAGTCTCCAGTTCAGGTTACATCTGTCTCTACTCCAGCCAGCCTAGTGTGGTACCAGCCCCACCAGGAGCAGCCTGCCTAGCTGCTCAGCCCATCTTTAACTGCCAACACTCATCCACTCAGACACCCAGGCATTCCATGCATCACAGGCACACCAACATTCTATGACCATCTCACGCTCTGGCTGAGCAGCTAGTGGCAGCAGGGCTGGACTACAAGTTATTCAATTAAGTAGGATATAACATTATCCCTTTTTCTTCAACGAAAACAAACATGCAAGTGATAAAACATCAAGGAAGAACTATCCACAAGAAAAATGAATAAAGGTACATGTCCCACGGATGCAAACATAAAATAACATCGCAGGAGAAAGAACCATTATACAAAGAACGGATAAGATAAATACATTTGAAAAACAATATCTCCCATCCCTTCATTAAAGATAAAAACATTATGAAGCAAGAATAACATTACCCGAAATACATTTGAAGCATTTTGCATTAAACACTGTGACATAATGCACTACAACTCAAAGGGTAAAAGACCCCACTCAACCAATGCCCAAAGTACTAACCTAGAGTAGCACTAAAGATAGCATACTCTACTACAACAATCCCAAAAGAAAGGGAACCAAACATGTATATGGGTCGTCACCCATAGAAACTCCCATGAAGGGACATACATAAGTACTGCGCGCAACTAAAACTCAACCCTCTGTGCAACACTAACTCAACCCTGTGTGCAACAATAACTCAACCCTGTGTGAGGGTTAACCATAAAAAATGTACATTAGTACTGCGCGCAACTATCTATGGACAAAACCATAACCCAACCCAGTGTGTGGGTTAACCTAGGTACTCCAAACCCCTTGAAGAGGTTACATACCCCCATGAAGGAGTAACCAAAATAACTGAGCAAAGGGCTGTTACCCACAACCTTCCCTTGAGTATGGGAACAATGTGATGACCACCCACAGGAACCCATCCTCAAACTGTAAACCTGTGGCATCACGACATCAAATGTGCTGTAGAAGACACACATATTAACTGATACTCCAAGAAATGTGAACTATAGTGCTTTTGAATACCCACTATAGACAAAACATCTAAACATGCCCCTCGAAAACAAACAAAGATGCCACCATACAACCACCGGTGAGCGACTCCTCACCCGAATTTTCCTGAACAAAGACTACCCTTGCGTAAAAGGGTACGAAGGTTACTGCACACTTTCACCCAAGTTCCATAAACGATTACAAAGATAAGCAATGCCAACCCTATGTCATACGTTTTACACCAAACTGTAGAACAAAATTAGAAAAAAAAACGTTCTGGTGTGAAAACAAAACTCACACATTTGGTAAGAGGGGCTCAAAACACAGTCCAGTGACAGCTCAACACAATCCAGTGACAGCTCAACACAGTCCAGTGTCAAGCATCAAAACAAAGTGCACTGCCAGAATTTGAAAATAATGAAAGATCCTCTTCTTCGTTAGAGAACACATCTGTGCACCAAACAAATCAACAAGATCCTGGGAGCGCAAACACCCTCTTTACATAACTGAAAAGTCACCATGGCTCACCACGACATGCTGGACATAGCAATAAGCATGCAGAAAGAGCACTACCCCCAACATACTTGAAACGGAGGTTCTCCAGGAGAAAACCCAAAACGACATTGCTTCAAAATGTTCTGGAATCGCAAGCGCAGCATTGACCTCGTACTTGTTGTCATTCAACTTTATTGAGACATGCTCTGAGCAGCGTGGTTGGCACAAGGAAAGAAGATCGCCTTGACATACCATGTGCCACTACCAACCCTAAGATGGCGGTACGCTTTGGACGTTGCGCCGGGTGGCTCCAGGCGCGCAGATGCTCCAAAGCGTCCTCTGTGAAGCACAGCCGTCATCGAAGATCCCTCGAACATGAACGCATCACGCAGGATCCCACGAGGAAACTCCAAGTAAGTTTGCGCGCGCTGTATGAGACTCGCGCCCAGTATTTTGAACTTCACACGGCAGTTACTGACGCCCGCAGACAAGATGTCTCAGCGGACTGAAACAATAAAAGACAAAACGTGACCAACATCTCCTGGGTGGGCACAGAAAACAGCCGGCTAGGTTGCCCAAAACCACAACTTGCACATTGCTCAGAGAATCCTGTGTGTCCCACAGTGCCCAGAGGATCCTGTGTGTCTCTGCAAGACTCGCAGAGAGCCTACCTGCCATCAAACAACGTAAACACCAGTACCTTGTTCCTCTGTGCAGACACATACCGCAGGGGCCCATCCTACTTGTTCCTTGTGCCGATAAATGTACACCTCTGAAGAAAGCATGGAGACTGCTTTGAAGTGCTGTGGTTACTGATCATCCATTCCGTGATGTGGCAGGAAAACACACATGTAGCATTATGAAGACATAGTTGTCTTGGAGGCACTATAGATCGCTGCGAATGTCAATTAAGCACCAAACTTCACCAAATGTGCAGCCACTTCAAACTGTTTGATCAAACATCTTAATTACAATAAATCCAAGATTTTTCCTTTTTTTTTTTGGTAAGACTGTATACTCTGTGGAGCGATGTGGCTGGAACACCAACAACTGGTTGAAGTGAACACTTCCCCTCCAACTCACGAAATCCTTTCAGCTGAAAACGTTGTAGCAGAAAGCGTTGTGGCTGAAACTACTCTTTCAACACACTGTAGTCCTTTAAGTGACAAATGTTGTGGCTGGAACACCAGATGCGGCTGTAGCTTAGCTACTCCTCCAACTCACTGTAGTCCTTTAGATGTTTGTAGTATTCCCAGGCTGTAATGTCTTTATTGATGACACTTCTCTGTGGGCTGTCCATTGGAAAGGACACTGGTGGGGCTGGCGCTGGCTTTCCTGGGAAATCTTTCTTTATATATGTAGTAGCTTGTAGGATCTCTTGGTTTCTCCTTGTTTCCTTTGTAGTTCCTTTGTTTCAGTGGTTCACCAAGAGTCTCTAGGGTTCAAGTCCGCTCGTCGCCAAAATAAATGTTGTGATCTCTGTAGAAAGACACCTGGAGCCAGGAGGTATTCTTAAGCCATCTTTATTCAGTCTCCAGTTCAGGTTACATCTGTCTCTACTCCAGCCAGCCTAGTGTGGTACCAGCCCCACCAGGAGCAGCCTGCCTAGCTGCTCAGCCCATCTTCAACTGCCAACACTCATCCACTCAGACACCCAGGCATTCCATGCATCACAGGCACACCAACATTCTATGACCATCTCACGCTCTGGCTGAGCAGCTAGTGGCAGCAGGGCTAGACTACAAGTTATTCAATTAAGTAGGATATAACAAAGAGCTTCTTACAGATTTTCTACCGTTTCCTGCCTCTCTGTCTGCCCTCTCCTGACCCATTCCTTTTCAATATATTTTGTTTGTTTACGGCACATTCTGCAGGCCTTCTTCTGACCAATCACTTTTTAGGTCTTATGTGCATGACACCTGGGCTATCAGCTGTGTCATCATGGTGAAAGAATTATATTTTCTACTTACTTTAATGGGCTTCGGGTCAACCTCCTTCAGCCACTGGCTCTTTTAAAACATTTTTTTTGACTCCAGAACATTTAAGCACCGTCTTGAGACATTGTTGATCACACCTTGGATCAGCCCATTGGAGTATTTTATCCTTACTCTTTTTCTATGGATTTTTAGATGTTTCCTTCCGCTGCCATAGGAGTGCAAGAATGACTACTGTACATGTGAAATCAGTTAGCGAGTGGCCGACTGAGAGAACGCTGACTGATGAATACAGGCCCCAGCTAGGCCCGCAGGACACAAGGGTTCGCTCTCCTGTAATGGAATCTATAAGGAAGTTGGCACGGAAACTGCAAAGTACAAAGACAGCATTTATTAACCCTTAAAGGTGGTCCTACAATCCACACAACACTCTTCAGTATTGCATAGAGTAGCACAAAGAACTTGCGTACACAGTCCCCTTTTATACACAACAGAGGGGCTCATAAGTGGGTGGATACAACATGAGGCTGAAGAACATTACCATATATGGTCATTTTCGATACTAAATCAATATGTGGGCGGAGCTAACACACTCCTTGAGCCCGCGAAAACATGGTCAAGCAAGGCTAACTGATAACAAATGTGGTCAAGTCTGGGCATGTGCCAGATGGACAAAGGAGCTATTTATAGACTGTTACTAGGCAGATTACAAGAGCAACTAACACAGAGGTTGGACTCTTCTCGTGGGGAACACGTGGAAGCATGACAATACAAAATGGAGTCCGAACTTCGGTCAACATAACAGAGAAAACATGATCTATAAGAGGGGAATTAATGTCTTTAGTAAATGCTTAATCACATCGTTGTTTCACTTTACAACAGACGACCCTTTCAGCATTTACTGAAGACATCCGGCTTGTTAGAATAATCATCATATATATCAATTATCATCATCTCTTCTACTTCCTTAGCTAAACGTTTCTGATAAGTGACATTGGCAATAGCTTTCTTATCGGGGATACAAAATGATACACATAATGAGCAGAGTAAAGGACCACACTGAACGCAGATACAGCATGAAAACAGAACCGCTACAATAATGCAGAGACCAGTTAGAACCTTCCATCCCCAGGCAGTAATTAACGCCCAAAACCATCCAGAAAAGGACCAAGTGCCGTTTTCCGTATGGATCTCAGCTGCAATCTTATGCAGTTTATTGATGGCATTATAAACTGATGGCGTATGATCAGGAATAAACACACAACAGCTACTTCCAATAATTTTACATGCTCCTCCTCTGTCAGCTAGCATAACATCTAATACCATACGATTCTGCAATGCAACAATTCTAGTGATCTGTAATTCCTCCGTAAGATTCCCAAAAGCAGCAGCAGTCTGATTGGTCACAGCTTCTACCACTCTTGTTAATCTTCGGATCTTCCTACTGTTCAGGGCAGCTCCAACAAAGAAAAACAGTCCCAAGTTAAAATCAATATACTGTTGCAGACTGGTGTCAGTCTGATCTACATCATCAATTGATAAAGTACGTTTATACCTATTTACAGTCACATTATTTAATAATTTCAAATCCTTATGATAAGATGCGGGAGCTAAGAATACTGGAGGTAATAGAAATGATACATAGCATACCCCAGACCACCCAGCCGGCAGACGGTAATAACCTTTATTTCCACACACAAAGTACGTATTATGGGAGGCTAAGAAGGTACTATTGTTCAACCCATCAATATTTAAAACAGTAATGCAATCACTAACACCAACAGGAATAAAACCCACACTCTGGACACACAGGTCCGCTTGAGCTTGTGCTACTTGAATTACAAACTTGTCCCTTCCCACAGTGTCTCTTGTGTTCGTAAAGATGTAGGGAATGGATTCATTGTCTGGTCGGTACTCTTCCCACTCCCAAATTGTCCCATTCGCTTGTGGATACCCATTTTTGTCTTGATGGCATTCTTTATTGAGTCTGAAGAGCAATCGTCCCACTGTTGGTTTCCGAGTAGCAAAAAGCAAGGTATACCATGCTCTACAAGAGCCATTATGAGAGAAAGGAAGTGGTATAAATGGCGTTCCTCCTTTCTTCTGATGAGCTGGCATCATCCCACATATCCAACAGTTCGTAGCATTCGTAGCAACGTGGGTATGATGCAGCATCTGGATGAAAGTGTTATTCAAGTAAGATTGTCGATGCTTCAATTCTTGATACGGTAATGTATAAAAGTAGTGCTCCTCAGGCACCGGAGTTGTCAACACAAGAATCTTCCGAGCGGGAGTTACATCCTCCACGAACCATGTGGTTATCCCAACAATGGCTACTGTCAACATGAACCCTAATGCGCAAAGTATTTTCTTTTTCTCCATATCAAAGCTAAAGAAAACCCAATATCTTCCTGAAACTAGAAGTCTGTCAGAACTCTTCCCCTTGGGCAGCGGTTGATTTCTTCACCAGCGGGCCAAGACGGGTGTCACTACACTAATGCAGGGCTGATCCCCCCCCCTTGCCTCATCGGCTCTCCGTTTCACTAACCCAAGGGCCGTTCTGACAGTATGTCCCGGTACTGGAAAACTCACTTCCTTGGTCGAAGATGATATCGCCTTCCTCCAGGAGTCGCGTGGTCCGGAAAGAGCTCCTCAGTGGCGTTGGGCTCCGCAGCACGGCCTGTCTCTGCAGCCAAAATTTCTCGTTGATCGGTCAGCACGGCAGGTTCCACCAATCCGGGCGGCACCGTCCTACAGTGCAGAGAGTGGATCCAATTCTTTCGGTTGGAAACTCGCACAGCCGTCCTCGTTGCGAGGAGGACCTGCTCAGGGCCCACCCATCTCGGTTCCAAGCTGTTCGTCCTGTCGAAAACTTTCACCATGACATGGTCACCAGGCGGGAGACCATGTCCTTCACCGGTAGACCGATCAGGGAGTGCCTCTCGGACCTGTTGATGAATAGAAACCAAGTTATCCGTTAACTGTGCCAGATAATCGTTCATCATTACACAAGGTACATCATACACAGCCTTAGGTTTTGGTGGACCCCAAATATTCATTGGGCGTCCAAAAACAATTTCGTAAGGTGTAAGGCCAGTTCGAGAGTGTGGTACCGATCTAATTGACAATAACGCCAGTGGCAGAGCGTCTGGCCAAGTCAAAGACGTCGAAGCTTGAATTTTGGCGATCTTAAGCTTCAGTGTACCATTATACTTCTCAACTAGGCCTGCAGACTGAGGGTGAAACACGGCGTGGAACTTCTGAGTGATGCCTAGACCCTTCAAGACATACTTTATAACGTCCGCTACAAAGTGAGGGCCATTATCGCTCCACAGAAGTCTACAAACACCATATCGGGGGAAAAACTCCTTCAGCAGCAGCTTCGCAGTAGTCATCGCAGTATTGTCTTTCGTAGGGTACGCTTCAACCCATTTGCTGAAAGCGCAGTCCACTACTAGAACATACTTCAGATTATTACAGCGCTCAAGCTGGATGTAATCCATCTGCAGAACCTCAAAGGGTGCAGTGGGTGTCACAAATCCTCCTGCTGGAGTTCGAGTACCCTTTCCTGGGTTGTACCTCAGGCAGATCATACAGGTCTGCACCACCCTCTTCGCTGTGCTAGCAATCTCTGGATGCTCCCAGACTTGGGTAAGCAATTTCACAATTGCGGAAGCTCCAACATGTGCTAGCCCATGTGCCATCTGAACCATAGGCTGTACAAAAGCCGTAGGTAATTTCCATCTATCCATCTGCTTATTTCTCCAGCAACCCTCATCATCCAATTCTCCCTCAGTAGCCCATTGTTCCCGCTCTTTGTCAGAAGCGGTCCTTTGCATTTCTCGCACTTCCTCCTTCGCATCATGCCATCTTTCCACCTGTGACTTCACTACATACACGGCAGTAGTACCGGGCTGCATCGCAGTTTCCCGTGCTACTCGATCTGCCAACGCATTCCCTTCTCCAACTTTGTCAACTACTTTCCTATGGGCGCTACACTTAACGATAGCAATTTTCTTTGGGTATGTCAATGCGGTTAAAAGATTGTGAACTAACTCTCCATGCATTATCTGTACTCCATGTGACGTTAAAAACCCTCTCTCCTTCCAGAGTAGGCCGAAGTCATGCGCTACTCCGAAGGCATAGCGGCTATCTGTATAAACATTCACACATAGTCCTGTACTGAGCTCACATGCTCGTGTTAATGCTATCAGTTCCGCTGCTTGGGCTGATTTCTGTGGTATGCGTGCTGTCTCCACTATCGTTTGTAATGTGGTAATTGCATATGCTGCTGAAGCCGTACCATCTGGTAGCTTCAGACAGGATCCATCCACCCACAGTTCCCCATCTACATCTGGAAAGGGCGTATCCTGGAGATCAATACGACCCTTTGTTTGTTCCTCAGTCACGAGAATACAATCATGCGCTTTCCGCGCCTCAGGCTGGGTTTCGGGGTATGGCAACAATGTTGCCGGGTTTAACGTTACGCACCTTTTTAACGTAATATGAGGAGCCAAAAGCGTCAACTCATATCCTGTTAAACGGGCGCTGGTCAAATGCTGCGTCTTCGTTTCATTGAGTAGGGCATCGACAGCATGGGGGACTAATACCAACAACTTATGAGATAACACAATTCCCTCACTTTGGCGTATTGACACAGCCGTCGCCGCAACCGAGCGAAAACACCCTGGTAATGCTCGGGCAACAGGATCAAGTACAGCCGAAAAATATGCACATGGGCGCTGCTTATCGCCGTGCATCTGCACTAAAACTGACAATGCACATCCATCTTTCTCATGCACATACAACGAAAAGGGTTTTGCATAATCAGGGGTTCCTAACACTGGTGCTGAACAAAGGGCCTGTCGTAGTTGCTGAAAAGCAGTATCACACTCATCTGACCAAGGGATTGGGATAGGCGTGTCCTTTGTCAAAAGGGCTAACAATGGCTTAGCTATGTGCGAAAACCCCAATATCCACTGTCTGCAAAAAGAAACGAGGCCCAAAAATGCACGCACATCCTTCTGTGTGGATGGTCTCGGTGTATCCAAAATTACTTGGATACGATCCGGTGTGAGTGCACGTCCCTCCTTAGACAAAAGGTGACCCAAATAAGTCACCTTTGGTCTACAGAATTGCAATTTCTTCCTAGATACCTTATGATTGTGGGACGCTAAAAAGGAAAGTAAGGATAACGTACTTTTTTCACACAACTCCAGGGTGTCAGCCGCCAGCAAGATGTCATCGACATATTGAATGAGGGCGACCCCCTCGAGCAGAGCAAAAGAATCCAATTGTCGTTTCAAAGCCTGACTGTAAATGCTAGGGCTTTCTGTATAGCCCTGGGGAATCCTACAGAAACGATAAGATCTATTATTCAATGTAAACCCAAAAAGATATCGGCTATCAGGGTGAATGGGAATGGAAAAGAAGGCATTCTTCAAATCAATCACTGAGAACATGGTCGCCGTAGGCGGGACCAAGGTAAGCAACGTCGTGATATCGGAAACCACTGGGTATTGAGGTATCACGATCTTGTTCACTTCTCTCAAATCAATTATGAACCGATAAACTCTGGCATCCGTATCCTTTTTCAGTATAGGAAGAATCGGACTGTTACAAATGTTGTAGGGGACTTCCTCGACTACCCCAACCGTTATCAAATCCTGCACTATCTGTATGAGAGCCTCCTCACCCTCCTGGGAAATACGGTACTGTGGGAGGCGAGGTAACACCGCCCCCTCCTGGACGCTGATGTGGACCGATGGAATCACCATTTGTCCTACATCAGTATCCGAAGTTGCCCACAAAGCACGAGGGAGGGTAGCTAACAGCGCATCCTCTGACATCGTACACATTCGTTCTGATCGGGGGTAGTTGTCATTCAGTATTACCCGTACACCAGCAGGGGAGCAACGGATCGTAGCCCTAAAATGCTTTAACATATCAAGACCCATAATGTTGTCCGGTGTGTACGGGGCAAGCAGAAACGGACAGGGTGCAGAAAAAGAATCAACCTTAAACATGAGGGGCTGTGAAAGAGGGCTTCGGGAGAGTGTACCATCGAACCCTACCGATGTGACCATTAAGCCGGATGGGGGAGCCCCCGGAACCAATTGCTTAGATAGCGCACTACGTGTCGCTCCTGTATCCACTAGGAACTGATCAGTAGAGCCCAAAACCTCAGCCGATACATAAGGGCCCTTCTGATCGACCGGCACCTCAACTGATTCTAACCCCCATCCAACGCAATCCTATGCATGCTGAGAGTCATGGTACCCCGACCGGTCAATTCCTGATGCTTGATACTGATGCTGGCGATCGAAAACATTTGATCTATCTCGGTGCTGCCCAGCAGAGTCAAAACGAGCCTGTTCGTTAGAATTCCCTCGAAAGTTCGAGAAACTCCCTCTACCTCGCGGGCCACCAGAGGTATGCCCCTGACGCGATGCATGCAACACCGGGCAGTCCCTAGCCCAATGACCCGATTGCTTACAATACGCACATTGGTTCCTATTTAAATCAGATCGGCCCAAGGGAGGACCATAAGATCCTCCCCTACCTCTATTACTACCCCGTCGGGGCGGGCCATAGACTTGTGCCAACATCACCTTTGTTTTCAAATCTTTCGATTTCTTTTCCTCCTGGCCCTTTGCTTCTTGCTCCTGACGCTCATAATACTGGGCGATAGTCAGGAGGGCCGTCGGTGTAGCGGAGGACCAAGAACTTTCACTCGCTTTTAGACGGGCCGCAACTGCCGGCAGCAGATTAGCCACATATTTATCCGCAAAAAGGTGGCGACCCGTATCGTCAGTAAGCGACTGGCCACTAAAATCATGAAACGTCTCCTCAAAGCGCGTAAAAAAGTCCGCAACTGACTCGTCAACTTTCTGTTTACATGCAGCTAACATATTCCAGTCAATCTTTTTAGGGGGGATAATTGTCTTCAACTTAGTCACAATAGCAGCAGGGAGATCTAAAATATTCTGGGGCGGTTTCTGCGCGGGCTTCCTCTCCCTATCCTCATCTTCCAATTCAGACCATCGAGCCTTAAAAGTGGCAACATCATCTACCTTCCGCACAGATCGCCACATGTCTGGTGGTAGAATAAGACCAAAGAACAAATCTATGTCTGCTAAAGTCATGACGCAAGAATTCAAGGCCCCCTCGACTTCTTCATAGAAGGCCGCTGGATTCTTGCGGGGGTCGGGCAGCGCATTCTTCAATGCCATAACATCAGCCCTATGCCATGGAGTGTAAACCCAATTATACACAAAATATCCCTTAGCATCGGCGGAGGTAATGTCCGAGCTAGTCCCCGCTCCTTTAGGAGGAACATACAAAGGCGCCGCCTCTCGCATTGGTTTAACATGCACTAGATCGCTCTTATCTGATTGAGAGGTGGATGAGTGGCCCTCTGTTGTACACGATTCCGATTGCTTCTCCTCCCCTGCTCGCTGGCGCGCTTTCTCTTTAAAGACCAGCACCTCGTCCCACAAGGCGAACAGCCGCCGAGCCATATCTGGAGCCTTAGAAAAAGAGAAAACACCATTACGCAATGCTTTAGCATCCGATGACACTTCGTCGGGCTCAAAAACACCAGAACGTTTCCGGAAAGCATCAATCACTTCCTCCGCAAAATGACCCAGAAAATACAATTTATCTCTCTCCTGCCACGGCCCCCAAGTATGGAATAATTCCTCTATGGATATCTTGCCGTTAAGTGCACGGAAGGAAATTTGCCGAAGCTGAGCCATTTGCTCGGCTGATAACATGGACCGCGTATCTACCTTACCCGTACCCGGGACAGAATCTTGTGGCCTCGGAGCAGATGCGCCAACATAAGGGGGCGGAGAGCGATCTAGTAAATAAAAATCATCATCAAGATTATTAAGGACAGGATAAAGTGGCTGCCGAACAGCGTATTGACCCGAAACTTGTAGCCTACGCTCCTTCTCTTGCCTGTCCGTCTGCTCTCTGTCCTCCCGACGCTTCGCTTCCTGTGCTCGCACATGATCATTCTTCCGTTGTTCTTTATCAAACAGCGCTTTCTCACGCTTCTCTCGCTCACGCACCTCCTTTACCCACAACCGCACACACTCAAACATATCCTGACGAGCACGCCGCTTACACATACACTGTTCCACATACTCAATCTTACGTATATCAAACGATCCATACAAAGGCCATCGTAACTCAGGATCCTTTTTTGTATATTTCCTCCATACTGTGCTGTACATTATGGAAGAAAGACCATGCTTCACATACATATCCCTATTAGGAGTCCCCTCTGGGGGAGCTGGAGCAGATTCCTCGAGGTTCAACCGGTTTCCGAAACAGCAGCACAACTTACGGAGTGCGCTGAAAGCAGGCATGCTCAGAAATAATGCAAAATATGCAATATTATAGAAAAATGGCACTTAATCGTTGCGCCGTTCAAAGTTACACAGCTCCGGAGAAATCTCTCCACATTACCTGCCTATATGTGTTGCAACGCATATATATTCACAAAGACAAATTCAAAATATGACTAGTCATCACAAATCAAACTCAAATAGCCAGATCAGGCTTCAAAAACTCGGAGCAAGTACCGTACACCGGTTCTTACCAATCAAGAGTCCAGATTCCAACTGCCAAGCTCCACAATCGCCCAAACGGCTTTCACGGCAAGACCGACAGAAGAGGTCTCAGTCGAGGACCGGCGCCACCCAGACGGTCAGCTCGGAAGGGAAGGAAGAAAAACCTCGGGATGCCAGGGCTAAGACGCCGCGGGCAGTGATCACGTCCCCGGTCAAATTCCTCACCTTCGTCGCGACCAGTCCTTCGGGCATCCGAGTCGCCGATGAGCCCCACGTGACGGGCGCCAATTGATGAATACAGGCCCCAGCTAGGCCCGCAGGACACAAGGGTTCGCTCTCCTGTAATGGAATCTATAAGGAAGTTGGCACGGAAACTGCAAAGTACAAAGACAGCATTTATTAACCCTTAAAGGTGGTCCTACAATCCACACAACACTCTTCAGTATTGCATAGAGTAGCACAAAGAACTTGCGTACACAGTCCCCTTTTATACACAACAGAGGGGCTCATAAGTGGGTGGATACAACATGAGGCTGAAGAACATTACCATATATGGTCAGTTTCGATACTAAATCAATATGTGGGCGGATCTAACTCACTCCTTGAGCCCGCGAAAACATGGTCAAGCAAGGCTAACTGATAACAGATGTGGTCAAGTCTGGGCATGTGCAAGATGGACAAAGGAGCTATTTATAGACTGTTACTAGGCAGATTACAAGAGCAACTAACACAGAGGTTGGACTCTTCTCGTGGGGAACACGTGGAAGCATGACAATACAAAATGGAGTCCGAACTTCGGTCAACATAACAGAGAAAACATGATCTATAAGAGGGGAATTAATGTCTTTAGTAAATGCTTAATCACATCGTTGTTTCACTTTACAACACTGACCAAAATATACAAAACAAATGATGCTGCAGAAAAGAAAACAGTTCTTTTTTCTGTAGCACCCTTTTTCAAATGCATTTGTCTGTGTTTTAGTAAAGTAGGATTAACATTCTTGCAGCGTGTGCACTCCAGATATGAACGACACAAACATTTCTAACCTACAGGGTTTGGCAATGCAGGTGTAAATTTACCCGCTTCTCCCACCCCAGCCCATTAGGGAAAACACTGTGTAAAGAAAGTGTCAAATTAATTTGAGAGAAATTGATTTAGACTTATCCAAATTTATTTTCATTGTATTTTTGTTACTTTACATTTGTTATTTATGTTTCTTCATTGTTGTTTCACTATCTTTTTACCGGTGTATTTATGCATAGATATAAAATTTCAAGTCTGCCCACTATCTCCTCTTTGCATCTGTGAAGTTTAAGTTATTATTCAACTTGGTTTGATCATTAAATCTAAGAACTGACCAACACTAGCTGTTCCTTCATCAACATTGATAGACATCTTGTCATCCTTCCCTCCATCTCTTGAACACTTCATCCTTTTCATCTAACCTGAAGAGTGCAAGGAACCAGCAAAATATTCTGCTTGTTAAGCTGAGCAATGTCTTATCCTCTTATCCTCTTATGAAACTGTTGATCAAACATAGTGCTAAGAAGTAGATGACCCACCTTCATTCTAAAGTAATAGCTAAATAAGCAGTAAAAAGATTTGTCTAATGATGAGGGAGAAATTGATTTTCTTGAAAAACTTTTTATTATTGTATTATTCAGTTGTTTTAGTACATACTCATGATTTTAGCTGCACCCACAATATCATTTTAATACAGAAATAAAAAAACTGTTGCTTAAACATGAAATACCTTGAAAAAACAAGACAAGTGTCATTTGGCAAATCAGGAACAGTTTGTTTAATTAAACAGAGCAGCAGGGAGAACAGTTACAGTTGCAGGTTCTGAGGTCTCAATTTACAATTGGTCTGCGGCCTCTTTTCAAACAGTTCATAATGGGCAATAAAATATTTCCCATAGTCCATGTACAGTAAGGAATATAAGATGCTGCCTTTGGCGACATAAATTAATTGTCTAATAGAAAATACAGGTGGGCCTCGACCTTGCGTGGACACAATGTAGCCAGTGGGTAATGTGTCCCGATGTCTGGCATGAAGAGCACATGATCAGTGATAACTTTTGAAAGGACTCCATTTTACTCTGCAGTTCCTTGGCAGTGAATAGGTGTGGTACACCCATAATATACAGGGGGCACTTAACAATATAATAATGCATAACTTTTCATTGTACATTGCAGGCCTGGAGGAAGAGGTCACTTTTCATTTTCCTATAGAACTGCAGAAGGATTGTGACAGTTAAGCGGGTGACTGGACTTTGCTAAGGGGGTCAGTTGTGCAGATGACTGGACTTTGCTAAGGGGGTTTGCCAGCATTGAAACATCTCCAAAGTTCTCAGTATAACAAGACTAGAGCCGTACTTTGATCAAAGGTTGTATTAAAAATCGTTGCCTTGTGTGATTGACTTATGGAGATTAGAACCATGCGTTGCTTTCTGTGTGAAATAATATTTATTGGTTAATATGTAGCCTTTGGAGGACTTTCAGGTCTTGTGTAATGTGTTTGGAATAGGGAAGTCAGTAAAGTATTTATGTGTCCTAAATGATACAGTAGGCCTTCACTTTGTCTCGATAATGCCCTTGTGCCCATCGGACTGCTGGATGAAGGAACTTTGACATTTCTTTGTTTATAATCAGCAGAGTGCAACCAAGGTGCTACAGGGAGCACCTGAAGGACATGATCTTGTTCTCCTTAAATACTAAATCTTTAAGATCTTCTGAGACTGTTATGCTGAGGCAGTTGTATTTCTGGTTAGGTAGTAGAGGAGGTAATCATTTTACCAGTTCCTGTTCACTGCTGGAAAACTCTCGGGAGAGATAAATATGAAATCGTCATAACCAAGTTAAGAACCTTGCTAAATCTGCATTGTTCAACTAGTTGCGCCCCATCACTGTTGCAGACAATAAGTGCCTGGAAAGGTTAGCGTATAGTGTGATTTATAAAGGATCTCATTATCTTCATCATCAGCATTCTCATAACATATCAGAGGGCTATCTAAGTTGATGTTGAGGGTAATGATGGATGTCACTTCCTCATGATGCTTCTGTCCCATACTCCTATTTTTCGTCTTGGTGCCATACTCCAATTTCTAGCACAACCCGTTATGGAAATACTCTTGTTCCCATATCCTTTTTTGGTGACTTGCCATAGCAGTGTGGCTTGTAAATTACATGTGCTATATGGGCCCTTGTCACTATTGTACTGTTAATGAGTACTTAGTAAGTATGTGAGTTGAATGAGAGGTGTGTAATATGTACTCTTTAACATCACAACAATTAGAAAGCTCTGCTTGTCAGGCCTTAAGGGGCTGCGTAAAACATAGTTCCGTTTTGTCCGTTTTAGGATCGAAGCAAGGAAGTTTTCCCAAAGGAAATGGCCAAGTGCTCGACCAAGGAACAGCATTTCTAATGTATCTGCCCCAATAAATTGCCAATAATATGTTTTCTAGGACCTTTGCTTTAAGTCCCAACCATGGGAGACAAATCATGAGATTATTAACCACAATGGAAAGCAGGGTGGACTGGCAAGGAAGACAACACCACACTGTTTCCTCTCTTGATGTTGGTCGGGACAAACAAAGGCGGTCACTAGGATGACCTAGGTACGTACATACATTGCAGTCAGGCCATCAAAGGTGACGTTTGTGGTTCGGAAAGCTGCAGCAGATACACAATTAGGAACAGATCAGCGAAGGCTGGCGTCACATCAGAAGCTTTCCTTCGCACGCACCTTGCCCCAGCAGCTGGCCGCAGTGCTATGCGGTTGTTTCATGAAGGCCATATGCAGAAGGAGCTATGGGGTGAGTCATCCGCCTGGAATGTGACTGTCTGAGCAGGCAGCGCGCGCTGATGGTTACAATCATGCGGAGTGAAAGGCACTGTAGGGGCCTGCGCTTCTTCACAGACATGCGCTCGAGGCCTCCTCTCCAGTCCCTACTATTAAAGGTCAGAAGGCGAACGCTGTTTCAGTTATGCTAATGAAAGTATTCGTTCAAACATACCTCCTGGAAACCCTATCAGGTGATTAGCTGTGCTTTATTGATCGATTGATTGTGTGACTGGAAAATTTCCCCAGATATCTATTTAATCTTTAGCCCGTCTTCAATCACATTTCGAACTGCATGCTGCCCCAACATTTAGTGCCAGCTTTCATTTCAATTAGCAAGTTTAATGAGACGGGTCTGGTGGCTTAGTGGACCAATAGTTCACTGTAGGGGCACGTGTTTGACCTCAGGGTCACAGGTTCGAATCCTGCTTGGTCCTCTCAGCTTTACAAATACAGTTTATGTTATGACATTATTTTGCATTTTGGCTTTCTTTCAAAATGAGTTAATTTCATACACAAAAAGCCATAATATAGAATTTGCCAGTTTTTTGCTTACATCTGGCCAAATAAAAATACGGGTGGCTTTGCTTCAAAGCTGGTTTGTTTTCCATAACTCCTTTTATAAATCCATGCAGTGACCATATCTATGCAGTGAATGAAGGTATTGTTTCTTTTATCATCATGAAGTTTCCAAACATCGTGACTCTGGAAGTGGTTCTGCTTTTAACCGGTGGAGTAAAGTAACCCTTCCAAATACTGAAGTAGAAAAGAGCAACTTTATTTTCAGTTTTAGCTCACACACATATATCTATTTTGATGAGAATGTGTTCTACTATAATGTTAATGGTAGAATATAATTGGTGAGATAGAGCACATGGGTTAATTTATGCTAAGTAAAAACGTGTAAAACATAATTGTTGCCAAGAAAATTGAATTTCTGAATAGTCTGTTCTCCCCCCTAAATGGTAAATAACATAAGACAGTGCAAAATGTTTTTTTTCCTCCTGACCTTGGCTTTGGGGGAAGGCAGAGGAAAACAGTAAACGAAAAAACAGTAAACGAAAAAAACCAGTGGCTCCTGGGAGTAAAATGGGAAACCCTTATATTTCCATTCAAATATTAAGCACCGGGAAAAGATGGCGTAACATACATAGTTAAAAGGAATAAAGTAAAATCTGGGTGGAAGTCCCTGTCACGCATTTTCTCAAGAATGCTTTTGGGGAAAAATGATTGACTTCATTTTTTCAAGAAATTCACATAGAAACTCTGCACATATATTGCCAGTGAACGAAAAAAGTAACTATGGTGTGCAAAAGGCTTCTCAGGTTGTAAATTCTACTGTGCCCACGTCCAGGAGGGATGGCAAGCTGCCATGCTCTGGTGGCTTGCTTGACTGGCTGTCACTGAGGGCTAAAAAGAGATACAGAGAGTGAAAACCATGTCAATGTATGCAGTCATGCAGTATGTACTTCCAATAAAAGTAACTTCTTTATATCTAACTTGTAATCATATTTGACTGTTCGGTATCCCTTGAAATACCTGATCGTACAATTTCCTAGCTGTCGGCCTCATTAACGCTGTGATAAATTTCAAATATGGTGCAAACAGTGTTTGTACAGGATTTGAAATCAGGAAATATGTGTAAATTGTGCGTGGACATGGGATTTGCATGTGCAGTTCCATCTATGTAATGTCTTTGGGAATGTCTATGGGTAACACAGTGTCAAAATGGAGTTGCTATGGGTTAAAATGGGTCACATTCACCATTTGTGCATGGTATTCCCCATTTCTTGGTAATTTCCGTGTGAAAGTAGTAACTTGTGAACTTCCAGCTACACAGAGAGGAGGCATAATAGCCAATACCCCCCAAATAGCTAACTAATTCATTGGTTTGTTATGTGTGTTTGAACAGGCTATGCATTGTCATAAGTATGTAATAAAAGTGCAAATTATGTCTTGTATTATTTACTGTAAAGGCATGGTTATTCTAGAAACAGTTACTATCTTTTCAAGGTGGTGGGATCCTGTTGTGTTATGTCGTTTCTGACTTGGTGTTGTTGTGTTTGTCTGATGCAGGTGTCCATGAAGGAAGTAGGAGACGGGCTGCATGAGCAGATGAACTGCATGATGGGGGCCCTGCAGGAACTGAAGCTCCTCCAGGTCCAGATGGAGCTAGAGCGGATGGAGATTTCAGGGGGTCCTTCGAACCAGACTTCAAGTGGCGCCCAATGCCAGTGCTGCTGGGAGAGCCACAAGGCACTGAGTGGAAGGAGCGAGTGTAGACCTCCGCAAGAGCCTGCACCCATCGCTGAGAGGTATTCAGAAGAGCGCCACTCATACTTCTCCTCAAGCTCCACCAATGTGTTCAGCACAGACTCATCACTGGGCAGTGGCCACAGACACATGTTCCTGCCCTTCAGAACTACGTATAGTGACAGGGATCCATCGGAGACTGTGTCCACGTCATCCACTCTGCCTGCCATGGAATGCTGGACTCCTGGGACCTGTCAGTCAGTGAGTTCTGAATATGAAAGCATACCTCACACAGGCGCATTCCACACTCGCGAAGTACCTGCTGGCTATGACCGAGGTTCCCAAGAAGGCAGCGTCTGTGACAACACAGAAGACTGGACTTCTTCCCTCATGTCTCAGAGTAGGAATCGCCAACCACTTGTCCTGGGGGACAACATTTTTGCAGATCTGGTGGAGAACTGGTTGGATCTACCAGAAGTAGACAAAAAGGGAGAGATGGCAGACCCCTCGTTGCCTATCAGCAGATCCCAAGAGGTCTGCAGGAAGTTCTCCTTGACAGCAAACATCTTTAAAAAGTTCTTGCGGAGTGTGAGGCCGGACAAGTTGAAACTGCTGAAGGAGAAACCAGGCTGGCTTCCAGCCAGCGACAAAGGAACTGACATTCCCAAGCGCTCGAAAAAGATCAGTAAGCAAAAAGGGACATTTTATTTTTCATTTCATAATATGCGCAACGCTTGCAGCATAGCAGAAAAACGCATAAACAAGGAGTATAGCAAGGAAAAGGCCAGGGTTTGCACCAAGAGAGTAAATCCTCCTACAGACCATGCACGAAACGGGTTTGACTTCAACACTGTCGTTTGGGTATAAATCTGTATTTATTGTTCAATTATCTGCTCATCTTTCAGAAGAAAGTTGCAATGCTCTGGTTAGCAGCAACTGCTCCCGTCAACCTTTGCTCTATTACCCTCTTGAATGCTGGGTGCTGGCATGTGATGTCACGCCCTGCATACATGGACTGTACCTTCATGTACTGTGCTAAAATGTCCTCAGTGAGCGGAACTTGTTATGGTTACAAGCACTATAAAGCATCCAGAATGAAGACATAAAATGGGAATAGGATAACTAGGAACCCTCAACCACACAATACTGCCCTTTTGTTTATTAAAACTGTCATTGTCAAAAAAAGCCACCATGTTCATGTCGGATATATGATTTCTGTCCTCATTCTCTTTGCTCCTATCTAATGGCAGTGACACCATGACATTCATGTTATAAAATGCTGGGTGAAGATGGTCTAATATAACTGGCAAAAACAGGGTGATGTTTCCATCCTGACCAGGCCTTCGAAACAGGGGTAATGCGTCACCAGGCATCGATCAGAGTGAAGTGATCAGTACAAATTATCTTGATCTCACAAAACAAGAACAAAATTATTTCTAGCTTCTTTAAATAAAAATATATTATCATTTTTGTTCAGGAAAAGATGAAAATACAGAGCATTGCTGTCAAAGATTTTGCCCCACTTGCAACTGCTATGTGGCAAGTTGAATAAGTCATTGATCACACAGTACTCAAGGGTCTGGCAAAATGCCCTAGACCACACCCCACTCATGTGAAAATTGTTGATGTATCTTTAGGTAAAATAATTCATAAGAGAAGTTTTCTAATTATTTGTGCTCCATAAATCCATGGGCAACACAGTGCTGGAATGGGCGGAGAAGTAGTAAATATTGGGTATAGGTGCCGAATGGATCTCCTGCATTTCATTATAGTCTTGGCTTGAGTTTCCTTCTGACCTTCCTTGGGTAACATTTTGTACTTCCGGAATGGACATACACACTTTTGTAACTGACAGATTACTATATATAAGCACTAATCATGGATTTATTGCCTGCCATTGATGTGCACCTAGCACTTGCAGATCTGTGGTGGAATCTTCCAGCATGGCATGTCAGTATGATAGTCATTCAGCCGCTAGACTTCCTTCTCAGGGGCGTAACGCAAGCCCTTGCAGCCCCTGAGGCGCAGGGGGGCGCCCAACCCTTCAGGGGGGCCCATTCAGCCCACAGTCAATGGATACCTGTGCGATATGGGATATTCAGGGGCCCCTCGTTTTGTTCTGCCAGGGGGCCCCCATCATATTGCGTTTCGCCACTGTTCCTTCTAACATGAAGAGCAGGGGTCCAAACAAAAGCAGTCAGAGATTGAGGTCATTTTTCTTTAGAATCTGCAGTGTTCTGAAAACTAATCGTTGTGTTGCTAAGCACCAGGGCATGTGTGATAGTTTTTTATAAACAGTTTATTTTTTACAAAGGATTGATTCCCTGCCACTGGAGGGCAGTAGATATTGACAGTGTTAATCCCTGTAGAACACAATATTAGGGAACAAGTTCTTTGCTGGTTATTGCTGAGATTGCTGAAGGTTTATTTGTTTCTCCCCACATTCTGCGCATTCACAATCAATTAGACTACACTGTTCTCAGGTACATTTCTAGATTTTGTCCTTCGGTGGGATAAGGTGGAGTCAAAGAGACTCGTACAATCATAAACAATAGACCGATCATAATATGTTCAAGAAAAATGGTTGTCTAATTAATTGCCCCCCAGAACATTCGATGATTTTCGAATACATTTTACTATCAGAATTGATTAGGGTTATGGGTCTGTATGAGGACAGGGCATCTTTCTGTTTTCCTTTCTTGGGGAAGACTACTATATCCGTTTCTTTCCAGGACTCTGGAGGAGCTCCCTAGTACTGGATTTCTAAAAAGAGATCCAGTAGCAGTGGGTTAATAGCCTGACTGAGTAATTTATAAAGCTCTAGTGGGAGCCGATCCGGTCCAGGTGCTTTTCTAGGGGGCAGGTCAAAAAGTGCCTGCTCCACTTCTTCTAGGGTGATTTCTTCTTCGAGTAGGTTACTACTCTCCGAATACAATTTGCGGACAAGATCTGCTTTTGAAGATAATGCCTAAATTCCTGGATCTTCTCTGTTTCACTGAGATTGCTCGGACCCTGATCATATAGATTCTGATAAAATTTCTGGAATTCTCTAACTATACTGTTGGTGTCGGTATGTATCTGCCTGTTAGAATGGGGAACCTCTGGTTGGCACAGGTAGGTACTTGTGACAAGCAGCGGTCCCTTCTTCTATTCAGGGCGAGGGAATTACCCCTTCAGAACAACCCCTGCTCACCCTATAGGTAGTGTGGCGCGAGCAGTCAGGGCTAAACTTCAGGGCGCTAGTCAGTTAAGCATTTATGATCACACACAGTAAACCACAATGATCCCCCACAAACGGACACCAGGCGTAAGTTGTATCAAAAATACGGATGCTTTATATAAAAGATTCTTGGTTACGCAGGCATGTACAAGACCATCAATAACGGTTACGAAATGGAAGCCACAAGATGATAATTAGGCACTGTTCTTGTCTTTGGTAACTTATTCGATCACGAGCGCTTCACAGGGCTCGGTTGAGTCGGTCCAGTCACGACGATGCGCAGTGCACCCAGGGTACAGTGATACGGGGAAATCAGAACGTTGCGGACCCCGAGTCCGATAGAGAGTTCACTGTACCTGGGAACGGGCGATGTGCTTGGACGAGTCTTCAGGAGAGATGCAGGTTCTGCACCTCGTGGGTCTTCCGGATCAAGAATTCAGCGGGCGGCTTTCGGTAGACAGGTGCGGCCCAGGGCCTCCGACACGGACTGTGCGGGAGGTCACTGCGGAGGGCGGCACGGTCAGACTCAGGCTGGGAGGTGAAGCGGGGCGACCGGATACGTTACGACGTATGGGCGGCCGTCCGAGGCTGGATTTCACTTCCCCACTAGAAATCCGGCGGGAGGGCGAAAGGGCACCAAGCGCGCTCCAGTAGCAGGCAGGTGACAGGGAAGCGGGACGGCCAGACTCGATGGGTCCAGAGCGACTCAGGTAGAGCGGGGCTCTCGGCGAGTGGAGGCGGCCAGGCTTCTGGGTGTCACGGCCCTAGGAGGGATGCGAAGGTGCGCAGGGCACTCCGGCGGGAGAAAGCACACGGCTCGAATTCTCAGACGAGCGGAGACACGGTGAACCCACTGGTCCTGGGGTTCAGTTCAGGGGGCAAGCTCTTCTTCCAAGCCCTTGGAGATAGTTGAAGAACAAAGTGCAAAAGTCTCTTTCAGTCTTTTTCCTCTCCTTCCTTAGCAAGGCACCTACTGCAGGCCAGTCCCTCAGGTCAGGGAAAGTTACTCCTCCTTCAGCTTCTTCCAGGTCCTTCTAGTCGGGCAGAGTTCCTTCGTGGTTCAATCTGGATCTGATTTCTTAGGAGCCAGGCTCCTACTTTTATACAGGGATTCTTTTATTCTTTAGCGCCAGGGGGCCTGGGCCTGGCTCAGTCCAGTTTTGGAGCACTCTGTTGTGGTGACTCGGCTTGTTCCTTTCAGCAGCAGGGCAGAGACATCAGCCGCTCCACAGGGGGCGGCGCCGGCTTTGTGGTGGCAGAGCACAGGTCTATTCAAGAGTCAGGGTGCACTCCTCCCACCCATCCTGGGGTAATCTCCCTACCCACCACCTGGCAGCCAACCTGTCTCCTGGAATCCCCCAGCCCTGCTCCTGTACTGTTGCTAGGCAGAACACACACACACAGCAGAGGCAGACTGAGATGGTTAGGCACGCAAAGGCTAACTTTCTAAAAGTAGCATTTGCAAACCCAGGATATCAAAATAACCTTTACTAAAAGACGTATTTTATTATCCTGAGTTCAGGCATACTAAACATGACTTTCTACCATGCTCTCTGAGTCCACTGGGGTCACAGCGTGTAGCGATCCCAGCAGCCCATTCTGGCCTATGGAGAGCAGGTAGCCTTCAATAGTGAAAAACGAAAATGGCTGTAATTCACTATTAAGACATGCCACACACATCAGGGCATGTCCTACCTTACACCTACAATGCACCCTGCGCTCAGACCTACCAGAGGGGTGACTAACATGTAGTTAAGGGAAGGTTTAGGGACTGGTAAGTGGGGACACTTGCTCAGTCAGCGCGACGGTACCAGACCGCGCGCAGGTTCTGCAGTGGCAGACCCTAGACACATTTTACCCCGCTGCTTCGGTGGGTGGCACAACCAGTGCTGCAAGCCCACTAGCAGCATTTGGATATACGAGCCCTTGGCACCCCTGGTGCACTCTACTAGGGACTGATAGTAAACCAAATAAACCAAACGTGGAAGTCAATTCACATAATACATTTTACCATAGGGAGCACTTGCACTGTGGCACTGGATAGCAGTGGCACAGTGCCCCGAGCAGCTAACACCAACACAAAAACACATTGAGGCACAGACAAAAATGGAAGGGTGACCCACGCCAATAGTGCCAGGTCTAACACGTGTCCCCTCCAGCTGAAAAGTGGGGAGAACTACCCTACCCCAGGGAGTTCTGCATCACTAAGGCGGAAAAACCTGGACAGACCGTCAGCATTGGCGTGATCTGTGCCAGGGCGATGCTCCACCGTAAAGTCCATACCCTGTAGGGAGATGGACCACCTCAACAGTTTTGGGTTCTCACCCCTCATTTGCATCAACCATCTGAGGGGCCTGTGGTCGGTCTGAACCCGGAAGTGAGACCCAAACAAGTAGGGTCTTAGCTTCTTCAGCGCCCAGACCACAGCAAATGCTTCTCGTTCTATCGCACTCCACCTTTGTTCCCGGGGAAGTAGCCTCCTGCTAATAAAGGCTACGGGTTGGTCAAAGCCCTCCTCAGTGATCTGTGAGAGAACAGCCCCTACACCATGCTCTGATGCATCCGTCTGCACCAGGAACTCTTTGGAGAAGTCAGGAGCCAAGAGCACGGGCGCCGTGCACATGGCAGTTTTCAGGGTGTCGAAGGCTTTCTGACAGGTGTCAGTCCAGATCACTTTTCTGGGCTGCTTCTTCGAAGTCAGCTCTGTCAAGGGGGCAACGATGCTGCCATACCCCTTGACAAACCTCCTGTAGTACCCGGTGAGTCCTAAGAAGGCCCTCACCTCCGTCTGGGTCTTTGGGGGCTCCCAAGCCAGGATGGTTTCAACTTTGGGTTGGAGGGGCGCCACCTGGCCGCTCCCCACTTGGTGTCCCAAGTACACCACTGAACCCTGCCCGATCTGACACTTGCTTGCCTTGATCGTGAGGCCTGCTTTGCGCAGCGCCATCAACACTTCCCAGAGATGTTGCAGGTGTCCTTCCCATGTGCCGCTGAACACTGCGATGTCATCCAGGTAGGCGGCGCTGAACTCGGCCAGCCCAGCCAACACCTGGTTGACCAACCTCTGGAAGGTGGCAGGGGCATTCTTCATCCCAAAGGGCATCACCCGGAACTGGTAATGCCCATCTGGCGTAGAGAATGCGGACCTCTCTTTGGCCCCATCAGTCAAGGCGATCTGCCAGTACCCAGACGTTAAGTCAAACGTGCTGAGGTACCGGGCAGCCCCTAACCGATCGATGAGCTCATCAGCTCTGGGGATGGGGTGCGCGTCAGTCTTCGTGACTGAGTTGAGTCCTCGATAGTCCACACAGAACCGGAGTTCGGGCGTGGCACCCGGCGCTGCAGCCTTTGGGACCAAGACCACTGGGCTGGCCCAAGGACTGCCGGAGGACTCAACCACCCCTAGAGCCAGCATCTTCGAGACCTCCTCTTTGATGCAGGCCCTGACCCTGTCAGTTACCCGGTAGGCCTTGTGCTTCACAGGTAAGCTGTCTCCCGTATCCACATCATGGATGCACCAAGTTGTGATACCAGGAACCAGGGAGAACAGGTCGGGGAACTGCCCCAGCAGCTGGCGACAGTCACCCTGTTGCTCAGGGGTCAGGGTGGGTGAGAGGTTAACTCCATCCACTGACCCGTCGCGCTCTGAGGCGACCAAGAGGTCAGGAAGAGGCTCGGACTCCTCTTCCATTCCGTCATCGGTGGCCAAGAGCATGCCCACTTCGGACCTCTCCAAGTGGGGCTTCAGTCGATTGACATGTAGGACCCTTAAGGGGTTCCTAGGAGACCGCAAGTCCACCAAGTAGGTGACAGAACTCTTGCGCTCCACAATCTCAAAGGGTCCTGTCCACTTGTCCTGGAGTGCACAAGGCTCCACAGGGGCCAGCACCCACACTTTTTGGCCAGGTTGAAGCTCAACCAGAGTGGCATTCTGGTCGTACCACCGCTTCATTTCCTCCTGGCTGGCTTCCAGGTTTGCCTCAGCAAGTTGCCTGAAACGCCTAGTCTGGTTCCGGAAAGCCAGCATGTAACTGTATACATTCTGGGGAGGTTTCCTGGGAGATTGCTCCCAGCCTTCCTTGACCAGACTAAGAGGTCCTCGTACTGGGTGGCCGTACAAAAGCTCAAAGGGACTGAACCCTAGAGACTTTTGTGGCACCTCGCGGTACGCAAAGAGAAGGCATGGTAAGAGGACGTCCCACTTACGCCTCATGGGTTCCTCGAGACCCATAATCATGCCCTTCAGGGTTCGGTTGAAGCGCTCAACCAACCCGTTTCCTTGGGGATGGTAAGGTGTGGTGAACTTGTAGGTTACACCACACTCTTGCCAAAGGGACTTCATATATTTCGATATGAAGTTGGTCCCCCTGTCAGACACCACCTCTAGAGGGAATCCTACTCGTGAGAAAATTCCCATCAGTGCCCGTCCCACCACGGGGGCCGTCACTGTCCTCAGAGGGATGGCTTCAGGGTACCGGGTGGCATGGTCCACCAAGACCAGGATAAACCTGTTGCCCATGGCTGTCTTGGGGTCCAGTGGCCCCACAATGTCAATCCCCACCCGCTGGAATGGGGTACTGACCACAGAGAAAGGTTGGAGTGGAGCTCTCAGCTTCCTTCCACTCTTGCCACTTGCCTGGCAAGTCTGGCATGTCCTGCAGTGAGTGTCAGAACTCCTGCGCATTTGGGGCCAATAAAAGTGGGTGACAAGCCTTTCAAAGGTCTTGTCCTGCCCCAAATGTCCTGCTAACGGTACGTCGTGAGCCAGCCCCAGTAGGAAGGCTCTGAACTTCTGGGGTACCACCAGCGCACGGGCTGACCCAGGTTCAGCAACCTTAGGCTCGGAGTATAGGAGGTCGTTCTCCCAGTAGATCAAGTGAGTTCCGGACTGATCACCATTGGCCTGGGCTGCAGCCTGCTGCCGCATACCCTCTAGAGAGGGGCACTCTTTCTGCTCCCTGCAGAATTTCTCCCTGGTGGGGCCTCCTTCTTGCTGCCAATGGGTCAGCTCAGGCAGGTCCCCCAGTTCGGCTATCTGTTCCCCGGTAGGCTCCAGGGCATCCCCCTCAAGGTCTGCTTCCTCCTGGGCCGTGGGAACGTCAGGAGCCGGATTCCCGTGCCTCCCTTGCCCTCTCTCTAAGGCCGGTTCCTGGGCCTCTCCCTCAGGCTCCAGGGTTCCTTCAACACCCCTACTGGCTGCCATCGACCGGGTGGTCACACACGCCCAATCAGGCAAGCCCACCATCCGCAGGTGAGTCGTCTTCTCCACCTTTTCCCAAGGGGAGCTCTCCAAATCGTTACCTAGGAGACAATCAACAGGCATGGCCTCTCTCACAGCCACTTGCAGAGTACCAGAGACCCCCCCCCACTCAAAGGGAACCTGAGCCATTGGACACTGACTCTCTGTGTTGTCAGCGTTGACAACACGGCAGAATGCGTGCGGGACAACCTGCTCTTGAGACACTAGGTGTTGCTTGACAGCAGTCACACTGGCTCCAGTATCTCTAAGAGCCCCCACCCTCTTGCCATTTATGGTCACCCACTGCCCATACTTTTGAGTATTGGGGGGCAGCTGGGCCTCAGCGACCATCTCACTGTCTCCTAATGAGACTAGGGTCATCTGTACGGGATCCCCCGCCCCTTGGACGTCTATCTCCCTCCCCAAGGCTACACTATTCACCTGCTTGGGGGGTGGGGCACCAGAGGGTGCTGGTTTACCATACAGGGGGCACTTGGGATCCACGGAAATGTGCCCCAGGTTGTTACACTTGTAACATCTGAGGGGCCCTCTTTGAACAGGGTTACCTGTCGGGGCCCCGGTCTGCTTCGGGGGTGGGGGTGGCTGAGAACCTTTCCCTTGGTTCCCTTGGGAATTACTTTGGGGCCCTTTGTAGAACTCCCTCTGTTTACCCTTGTCCCCCCCACTCTTCTGCTGGGGACCCTGAACACCTTTGGCGGGGCCTCCCACGGGACCCTTGTGGACCCTGGTGCTGATCCAGCGGTCCGCCTCCTCAGCAAGCTTCCTCGGGTTGGACAGCTTGCTATCGATCAGGTGTTGGCGTAGCTCAGGAAAACAATTATCCGACAAGTGCTCCCATGCGATTAAATCAAACAGCCCTTGGTAATCATTCACCTTGCTACCCTTCACCCAACCATCCAGCGCTCTGCAAAAAAAGGTCACATATTCTACATAAGTGGTACCAGGTTTCTTGGTGCAATCCCTAAATCTTTGTCTGTACAATTCAGGAGTCAACCCATACCTTGTCATAAGAGCCTCCTTCATGTGTGGATAGGATGTGTGGACATCAGAGGGGAGGTCTAGCAGTGTGTCCCGCCCCTCACTCAGGAACCTTCCCCACAACCCCGCTCCCCAATCCTTCTCAGGGACCCGGTGGGAGGACATGGCTACTTCATAGGCCCTAAACCACTGCCCAATATCATCCTGCTTATAATATTCTTTGACTACATCTTTAGGAATGTGCACCCTTGACTCTGTTGAATTGCTGCCACCAGAGGGTGAGTTGTCTAAACTCCTGGCCTTGAGATCCAACTCCCTCATTTTTACCTCATGCTCCATGGCCAGTTTCTGCCTTTCTCGCTCCATTTGCAGTTTTGCCATCTCCACCTCGTGTGCTCGGGCGGCACTCCTGTCGGCCAACTCCTCTGGCGACAGGCCTCTGCTAGGCTCAAACACACCTTCGGGGGGTATCACCTCCCGGGCATTCTCTGGGAACTTTGATTCGTGCCAGGCTCTCAGTGCTGTCACGTACTGATCCTTGTTGCTTAGTCCACTTTGCTTGATTCTGTACTTGGAGAGATATCCCTTCAGGACATCATTTGTGCACTTCCTCAGTGCCTCGGGCTCCCAATCGATGTCATCTACTCCAGAGAATACAGAGGGCGCTCCGCCTCCGTTGACTGAGCTAGGCATGGTTTCTTAAGGTGGAGATTTTTCTTTAGCAACAACTGTCACTCAATCTGTGGCTGCGTTATAGGTCTGCTCTACGTGGTGATCAATAATTCACTGTATGTAAATCATAAATGCAAATTCGAAATCCCACCGCTGCCACCAATGTTAGAATGGGGAACCTCTGGTTGGCACAGGTAGGTACTTGTGACAAGCAGCGGTCCCTTCTTCTATTCAGGGCGAGGGAATTACCCCTTCAGAACAACCCCTGCTCACCCTATAGGTAGTGTGGCGCGAGCAGTCAGGGCTAAACTTCAGGGCGCTAGTCAGTTAAGCATTTATGATCACACACAGTAAACCACAATGATCCCCCACAAACGGACACCAGGCGTAAGTTGTATCAAAAATACGGATGCTTTATATAAAAGATTCTTGGTTACGCAGGCATGTACAAGACCATCAATAACGGTTACGAAATGGAAGCCACAAGATGATAATTAGGCACTGTTCTTGTCTTTGGTAACTTATTCGATCACGAGCGCTTCACAGGGCTCGGTTGAGTCGGTCCAGTCACGACGATGCGCAGTGCACCCAGGGTACAGTGATACGGGGAAATCAGAACGTTGCGGACCCCGAGTCCGATAGAGAGTTCACTGTACCTGGGAACGGGCGATGTGCTTGGACGAGTCTTCAGGAGAGATGCAGGTTCTGCACCTCGTGGGTCTTCCGAATCAAGAATTCAGCGGGCGGCTTTCGGTAGACAGGTGCGGCCCAGGGCCTCCGACACGGACTGTGCGGGAGGTCACTGCGGAGGGCGGCACGGTCAGACTCAGGCTGGGAGGTGAAGCGGGGCGGCCGGATACGTTACGACGTACGGGCGGCCGTCCGAGGCTGGATTTCACTTCCCCACTAGAAATCCGGCGGGAGGGCGAAAGGGCACCAAGCGCGCTCCAGTAGCAGGCAGGTGACAGGGAAGCGGGACGGCCAGACTCGATGGGTCCAGAGCGACTCAGGTAGAGCGGGGCTCTCGGCGAGTGGAGGCGGCCAGGCTTCTGGGTGTCACGGCCCTAGGAGGGATGCGAAGGTGCGCAGGGCACTCCGGCGGGAGAAAGCACACGGCTCGAATTCTCAGACGAGCGGAGACACGGTGAACCCACTGGTCCTGGGGTTCAGTTCAGGGGGCAAGCTCTTCTTCCAAGCCCTTGGAGATAGTTGAAGAACAAAGTGCAAAAGTCTCTTTCAGTCTTTTTCCTCTCCTTCCTTAGCAAGGCACCTACTGCAGGCCAGTCCCTCAGGTCAGGGAAAGTTACTCCTCCTTCAGCTTCTTCCAGGTCCTTCTAGTCGGGCAGAGTTCCTTCGTGGTTCAATCTGGATCTGATTTCTTAGGAGCCAGGCTCCTACTTTTATACAGGGATTCTTTTATTCTTTAGCGCCAGGGGGCCTGGGCCTGGCTCAGTCCAGTTTTGGAGCACTCTGTTGTGGTGACTCGGCTTGTTCCTTTCAGCAGCAGGGCAGAGACATCAGCCGCTCCACAGGGGGCGGCGCCGGCTTTGTGGTGGCAGAGCACAGGTCTATTCAAGAGTCAGGGTGCACTCCTCCCACCCATCCTGGGGTAATCTCCCTACCCACCACCTGGCAGCCAACCTGTCTCCTGGAATCCCCCAGCCCTGCTCCTGTACTGTTGCTAGGCAGAACACACACACACAGCAGAGGCAGACTGAGATGGTTAGGCACGCAAAGGCTAACTTTCTAAAAGTAGCATTTGCAAACCCAGGATATCAAAATAACCTTTACTAAAAGACGTATTTTATTATCCTGAGTTCAGGCATACTAAACATGACTTTCTACCATGCTCTCTGAGTCCACTGGGGTCACAGCGTGTAGCGATCCCAGCAGCCCATTCTGGCCTATGGAGAGCAGGTAGCCTTCAATAGTGAAAAACGAAAATGGCTGTAATTCACTATTAAGACATGCCACACACATCAGGGCATGTCCTACCTTACACCTACAATGCACCCTGCGCTCAGACCTACCAGAGGGGTGACTAACATGTAGTTAAGGGAAGGTTTAGGGACTGGTAAGTGGGGACACTTGCTCAGTCAGCGCGACGGTACCAGACCGCGCGCAGGTTCTGCAGTGGCAGACCCTAGACACATTTTACCCCGCTGCTTCGGTGGGTGGCACAACCAGTGCTGCAAGCCCACTAGCAGCATTTGGATATACGAGCCCTTGGCACCCCTGGTGCACTCTACTAGGGACTGATAGTAAACCAAATAAACCAAACGTGGAAGTCAATTCACATAATACATTTTACCATAGGGAGCACTTGCACTGTGGCACTGGATAGCAGTGGCACAGTGCCCCGAGCAGCTAACACCAACACAAAAACACATTGAGGCACAGACAAAAATGGAAGGGTGACCCACGCCAATAGTGCCAGGTCTAACACGGCCCGCTCAGTCTGATCTCCTTAATAGAGTTTAAGGAAGCTTTCTCAGGGGTCAGTAGGGCCAATTTCTTTCCCACTGCTTCCCCATTCTCATATAGACTACCACCCTGGGTATGGTACATTTCGGCGGCGAGCTGAGCGAACCAGCCATTGATTTCGGTTTTGAGAATAAGGATGTGCTGTTGTATCTCAGCTACCCCGAGTCCCAGCTTTATTAGTCGCATATATTCACGCTCAGCTTCGGCAAGTTTACCTGACAGTTCCTCCCGCTTGATATGCTGAGTCTTCCTGACCCCAGCTACAAAGCTAATTGTTTCAACCCTTAAGGCGGCCTTGAAGGTATCCCAGACAATGTTTCTATTAGAACTGTATAAAGCACCCCTCGGAGCGCTGACGTGATCCGAGCGATGCTGTTGCTTCACTACTTCTGCATGTTTCAGGGAGGCCTCACACAGACCACCTACAAGTCACTCACCAAGGCCTACAATACAACTACCTATAACCCACCTGAGAAAGTACTTTTTTACCTCAAAGACTTCTAAGAAGGAAAGTTAGCGTACGCTGCCATGGCATTGTGCCACAATACATAGGTGCCCAAAGGAGTGAGTGATAAAAGAGATAGCATGGCTGGGCACACCTCTATCACCATCCCAAAAAGGTCTTCTGAAGTGTTTGCCTCTTTTTGAATTGTGCATGTTGTGTATAAGGTCAGTGAATTTGCTTCCTACCCTTTGATTGTACCAATCTATGGATGATACGTCAATCAACTGGAATGTTGATTTATCCACACATATGTAAATCTTGTAGCAAGTGAGTAATCAAATTAAAGTAAAAGGAAGAAACTGTGTAATATATTTAGAATCCGAAACAATCAAATCAAACCTGTCACACAAACAAAAATGGTAACCATTACATTACATTACATTAGTCTTTATTATCGACAGTTTCATCATAAAAGACAGTTACAAAATAAAAATACAACAAGATACAAATTAAGACTGCTTTAACAAATCATAATAACATAAGATCAGAAGAAACCAGAATTCATTTTCCTAATACCTTCTGCTTCTAATAACCCAGACCCAGGCTAAAAATGTAGCCACTGCAACTACGACATATTCGCTAGTATCAAAACGCAGGATATTGAGTGCTTCTAGCCCTTGTCTTGTTCCCAGGGTGCGACATAGAGGTTTAAGCCATTTGGCCCGAGGGGCAGCATAAGCTGGGCAAACAAAGAAAACATGTCCCACAGAATCAACACAGTCAGTACACCAGTCACAAGAATCACAAGAAACACCCTTCCATTTTTTTGTGAATGAGTTTATAGGTAGTGTACCGACTCTAAACTGGTGGTAGAGTTTCCTGTCTCTAGGCCTGGTGATGGTGTCCCAATAGGCTTCCAAATGTGGGATATTTTTTTGATCGAAAAACCTGCCTGTCAAAGATTCGACTGCAACTGAAGATAGGTGTTTTTGCAGCACCATTGACCAATAGAGGCCTTTAAAGACTTTTTTTGAGGGGAAGGGGTTGTTGGCCGGGTCAGTCCACAGTATTCCCAAGCCCATAGAATTTAGGAGTAGTCTAACCTGCCTGAACCAAGAAATGTTGCCAGCTCCCATAATGGAGCGGACATCAAGGAAGGCCTTGGCGTAAGGGCCTAGTTCAGGAACTGTCCAGAGTCTCCTCCAGAAGGCCAATGGCTTAAACCTAGCAATGTCATCAAAAGAATTGCAACCGAGATCCAACAGTAGCGGTTTCACTGGGGTAGAACTGGGAAGGCCCGTAAGCATTCTAAAAAATTTATTTTGTGCCTTGACCAGGGGAGAAAGATTGGCAAAACCACAAAGCTCGGCTCCATAAAGGATCGCCGAATTTATCCTTGCATTAAAAATTTTAATGGGGGGGCCTATCATTTTCGACTGGGATTGCTTCTGTTCTTTAACAAGGCAACCAGAAAGCTGGGCAAATTTGAGAGTAAGAACATCAATTTGTGGCCTCCAATCCAACTTATTTTCAAATACTACCCCCAAGTAAGTCATAACATTGGTTCGTTCGAGCAGATCATCATTCATGGAAACTTGACCCTTCACAAATCTCCCTTTGTTGAAAACCATATATTTAGTTTTTAAAACATTGACTGACAAATCAAAGTCGGTGCAAAAGTTAGAAAAAACATTCAAAGCCCCCTGCAACCCAGAAAGAGTCTGGGAGAGAAGTAGGGTGTCATCGGCAAACATGAGGAGTGGAATTTTTGTACCACCCAACATGGGGGCGTCCGTAGGAGTAGAAGAAAAGTACTGGACCACTCTATTAATGAACAACAGAAATAGTGTGGGCGCAAGGACGCACCCTTGCCTAACACCCCTATTGACCAAAAATCTTTTGGTGACCTGCCCCTGATTCCCCCATCGAACTTGGGCAAAGTTATTATCATGTAGCCTAATGATAATGTTCAAGAGATCACCCGGAATCCCTAGCTCAGCCAGTGCACCCCATAGTTTAGTCCTATTGACTAAGTCAAATGCTGACCGAAGATCAACAAAGGCAGCATATAAGGTACCACCACCCAAATATACAGTTTTCCAGACAATCAATTGAAATTTGAATGCCTGGTCGATGGTACTAGTGCAAGGTCTGAAACCGGCTTGCAGGGGAGAGATGATATCCTCCTGCTCAATCCAATTCTGAATTCTTGCCAAGATCATTCTTTCGATAATCTTTTGGACAGAATCAATTAGGCTAATCGGGCGGTAGTTCCCCGGGCAGGAGCGATCTCCTTTCTTAAAGATTGGCAGAATCTCAGCGCCCCTCCAGGAGTCAGGAATGGTGGCCCCTCTAACTATGGCATTGGCAAAGTGTGCGATATAGGGCACCCAATTGCCGACGTCAGATTTAAAAAGGTCCGCAGGGACACAATCCATTCCCGGTGCCGTACCACTAAGTACCTTACTCAATGCCGCTGCGACCTCAGCGCAGTCGAATTTAAATGTCTGGGAAATGGACAGATCCCTACTAACTTCGGGGACAGACCCCTCGGCCCGATTTCCATCCGAGAACTGGGATTCAAAATGCAGCACCCAGTTGTCCGGAGGAACGTGATTAGTAGGAACCTGGGTACTCGAAGAGTTACCCCACTTAACAATATGCCAGAACAATGTTAAATTCCTGTGTTTACTGGCAGCCAAGAGATCATTCCAATGGTCATTATCCCACTCTCGTTTGGCTATAATTTTAACCTTACTGTAATCTTTTCTGGCTTGTCTAATAACAGCCAAATTTTTAGAAGTAATAGCATGTTTTAATTTGCTATGGGAAACTCGGCAAGCTTTGTTATACCAGGAGTTGTGTTTTGGAGGGGTGAATTTCTTAGCCTTACAAGGTTTGGAAAAAAGGGACTTCAGACCAGAAAATAGATATTCATGTACACGGGTAGCCTCACCAATTTCATCTTCATTGCCTTGAAGAGACTGTAAATCCTCCAGAGCACAGGAAACCTTTTGGCTAATCTCGAGTAGAAGTGCACTGTCAATAGCTACCTTTACCCAGCGTACTCGCCGTAAGTTGTTAGTTAAAAATGCGTCAGCGGTCGCTATTAAACAGGGTTTAGTTCTATGGGCTGGACAAAGTAGAAGACTCAGAACCAGTGGGTTGTGATCACTCTCAGGACGATCACAAACCGCCATGTCACATAGTATGGACCAAAATTCCACTTTGATTAGGGCGTAGTCAATTCTACTATTACAGCGTCGACCATCAGAGAAGGTCATCTTGCCGCCCTTATCAGCAGGGGTCCGTCCATTTGCAGCCCTAAAACCCCGCTCCAAGCATAAGCTCATCCACTGAGTAGCTGATTCTGTCCACCTCTTTATAGGAGGAAGATCGAGAGATGGAATATTTAAGATCGCATCCACCTCCCATGTGAGTGAATCAGAAGCAATAAGCAGGGGCTCAAAACAACAGTTTAAGTCACCCACTATTATGACTTTAGTACGCACATTAATAGTGTCCAAAAACCCATCCAGTTGTAAAAAGGTATTTGTACCATGCCCACCTGGAAGGCCCCTATTATAGACATTTATGATCATAATTTCAGGTTCATCATTAAGTTGTAATGAGATAATCAACAGGTCGGGGCTATCAATATCCAATTCCCTAAGAGTATACCCGAGAGATTGCTTGACCCATATACAGAGGCCGCCAAAAGGACGACCCTTTGTTCCACGTGAAGCCCCCTTGGAAAAATTTACATACCCAGAAAAATAAATAGGGTCCACAGCCCATGTTTCCTGAAAAACCAGGATATCGTGGGTATTTATCCAACCAGACCAGTCTTCCAAGGTTATTTTACTACACAAACCAGCAATATTCCAAGAGACCAAAGTTAGAGGAGAAATGCTGGTAGAGATAATCAGCGGGGAAACAGGAGCGGGTCCCAATATAGCTGATTGGGGTGGGGTATTGCCAGAACCCTTACACTCACTCTCGAGAGTACAAAATTCAGTATATAAGGGAGATGGCCTATTAGATATTGCCCGAGTAAGTTTGAGGGGCGATGAACCCAAGCCCAATAATGCCCCCCTTTTCCCGCCCATCCCTACTGTCCCCGAGTTATCTGGGCCAAGATAGGCCGTACACACACTACCCAAGTTTTTTAAGATTGGTGGTAGTCAGTCAACCCCCTCAAGAGAGTTGAGTGGGGCATAGAAATTAAACATTGGGAGATGGAAGTCAAGTCCAGTCTGTCGATGGGAACTCCTGTTGACCCTTTCCCAGGTAGTAGACATGTCACATGATAAGACACAAGGGTTATGTGGGTAAAAATATGACAAGTCCAGAGTGGATATTCCAGTAGCACACGAGATGTTAGGATGGGTACAGATATGGTTCACCACCCTTGGGTCCCGGAAGTTTATAATCACACAGTCTCCCTCCACTTTCTTAACTCCGTTTCCCAACCAACACACCCTACGAACGGTCAAGATCTCAGCACTTAATCTAGCAGGTAGTGGCCTATTTCCATTTAGCCAGTGTATAACTTTGTTCTTCAGCTCATTATGAGACTCTGGCTTAGCCTGAGGGAGCCGAGGAACACCTACCATTATAACGGTGTAAGGTTTTGACTCAGGCGGGAGATTAATACGTGGGAGTTTTTGAAAGAGATCAACTCCCTCTAAACTAGGCTTACTAATGATGGAATTACTCTTATTGGTAGCAGTATTGATATTAGTGTTACAGCCTGGATCAGTCGGCACATTTAAGCTAGTAGGAGGACGGGGAGCCTCCACATCATGATCATTACAGGCAGGGAGATTAGAGGGTGCTTTAGTCATAAGAGTGTTGACAGTAGAATCAGACCCAGTTATAGTAGCAATTTCAGGGATAGTTGAAGACTTGGGGCCGATGGGAGACCATGTAATCTTCTCCAACAGAAACGTGTTGGTAGACACCATGCCCTCTATTTTCTCCAACGAAGTGGAGAGTCGGTTGACTCTCTCATATAGTGGAAGAAGAAGAGATTTAAATAGTTTCTCTACATGCTGGAGAAAACCAGGGGGTAAGGGGTCTGGACTGGGGAGGATAATAGGAGTATAAGGTAATCCCAAACCTCCAGGAACAGGGGTAGCGTTACAAGATGTGACGGGATTAGGAGCATCACAATTTTTGTCTGATTTAGGCAGTTTGGAGGCTTTGGACATTTTTATACGTTTGCCCTTGGGAGGTATTCCCATACGTTTTCTTTTGCCAAGAATAGGCTTGGACTTGTTACCCAGAGTCAAAGCATCAGTAAGCAATTGCTCCGAGGTAGACTGTGGATGGTTGGGGCTAATAATTGTGGGTGAGCCATTGGGTGCAGTAATAATTAATGACTCGTTTAAATTTTCCAACGAGCCCTGAGCAGTTATATCCAACGACATTTGGGTAGTGCTAAGTGGTATATCACGAACAGTTTGGGGCAATCTACTTTGTGGGGAAGTGGCTGTCATAATGTTACCAAGAGATGATCTTTTTGCTAAAATTTCTAAAGACAGTCTTTTTTCAGTTAGGATGATCTCTTGTTCAAGAACGCGAGCCGCTCTTGTAATAAAATTATCAAGAGTCCCTGATACTTGACCCCCTTTGCTAGCCTGCGCAACCTTCCTACCAGACCTTAGGGATGTCATATTTATAATTAAAGAGCAGACTGTTTGGGAAATGACCAGTAAAAGTTAAAAGACCTCGGGTTATAGTATAATACACCTAGGAACACAATCAAAAACAAACGCTAAAATACTACATTTACACAGCCACAGCTGGATATTGCAATCCACCTATCAACAGGGTAATATGTACTCACAGGGGCTCAAGTGAATGTGACACATTAACAATGTCACACTCAAGGAAGATAGCCTGTCCCGTCCTCGGCCGTCCACGAACGGCCACAAACGGCCCGCTCTTAGCCCGGTCTTCGCCCCGTGCTACGTCCCGCGCGCGTTCCGCTAGTGCGTTCAGGCGGGGTCAAACAGAAGAACAGGAAGGCAAGAGGGGGCGGGGTCGGGAAGAGGAACCAGGTGAGTCTAATCAGCTGTGCGCTGAGCACCGTGGTCCTCGCAGTCCCGCAGCAGAGTAGTAGAGCAGCCTTCCCCCTTCAAACAGCAGAGCGTCCAGGCAGGTCCTGAGGCAGTGAGAGGCACAATCGGATTGAGCACCAACCAAGTTTTTAAACAATCAGACCCAGCGAGCGGCACCCGCGAAGCGGGAGGCGCGAGGCGTGGCGTGGATGGTGGAGGCAGGAACGGGAAGAGGAAGAGGAACCAGGTGAGTCTAATCAGCTGTGCGCTGAGCACCGTGGTCCTCGCAGTCCCGCAGCAGAGTAGTAGAGCAGCCTTCCCCCTTCAAACAGCAGAGCGTCCAGGCAGGTCCTGAGGCAGTGAGAGGCACAATCGGATTGAGCACCAACCAAGTTTTTAAACAATGAGACCCAGCGAGCGGCACCCGCGAAGCGGGAGCCGCGAGGCGTGGCATGGATGGTGGAGGCAGGAACGGGAAGAGGAACCAGGTGAGTCTAATCAGCTGTGCGCTGAGCACCGTGGTCCTCGCAGTCCCGCAGCAGAGTAGTAGAGCGGCCTTCCCCCTTCAAACAGCAGAGCGTCCAGGCAGGTCCTGAGGCAGTGAGAGGCAATGGTAACCAGCCATCACCCGTATATACAAATGTTTCAAACAATTGATGTAGTATATTGATAACTGGAAAGTACCCCATGCCTTCTTTGCTTCAACGCTTTATGTTCTTTGCCTGTTTTGGGATCTTATGGTCATTGCTCTCATTTTTTTCATTACTGTTCTTTGTTACGTGCACATTAACCTTAAGGGAAGCGACATTGTCTCTAAAGAACGCAAGGAGCTATACGTGTACCCTGATAAGTCTTCCGAGGAGCCGTAGAATGGTCTTAATGCACTTTGCCTTGTTTGTGCGTGAAGCATCCTCACTGTTTTATATCTTTGCGTTTGCATCTGTAATTATATTCCCCCATGGTTTTGGCCTGTTCCAAACCTGGTGATCAGACTTTTCACCTCATAATGAAGTACAACGCGCGACTATGGAGGAGTCGAGGAGCCAACCATAACAACCACCTCACAGGCAGCCATCTTTATTGAGGCCTGCAAACCCCGGAGTGTCTCCCACTCTATGGAGATGGGAAAAGCTGTCACGGCTTACCAGTGGGATGTAGCAATGCAACTGCTGTTCAACAGTAAACCCAACCTGGACCTATATATACAAAATGATATTTTTGCATGTCATAAAAATATGATTTCATATGGGTCAAGGATCATTGTGCTATGCAAACTCCTGGAATGTATGCAATCAGGCACTTTGTTGTATCAAAGATTGCTATGGAATGCTCATAGGGAAAACAAGACAATGAAGTGGTCCAAACAAAAGGATTTTGTCACTGATGAGTACAAGATGCTTATTATAGAAAAGTGAAAAAGAGAAGGTCGATGGATGGGGGCAGGCCTGATGTAATGCACTTAACAAACCTTTTTTTTATTTTTTTACTGCAACCCTTTTGTATCACACTCTGTTGATTGGAAGTTGTGATTGAATATCTCACATATTATTTTGTGAACAGTTCTTGCAAACTTTATGTTGAGTGGGTTTGTTATGTACATAAAAGCAGATACTTTCAAAAATAAACTTTCACGTGACTGTAAATCCTGAAAATAAATCCACCACCTACAATTGTCTTACAAGTAGTCTATTCTGTGATTGAAGCAGCTATTGGCTTGCAATATTTTGATTATTTGGGGCCTGTAGGATTTGGGCATTTTATGCAAGAACTTTTACAAACACAGGTACAACAAACAAAATGAAATTAGGTTTTTCAAATGCGCTAAGAATGTGTAAATAATCCCAAGGTTACTGGGATGTTATAGTTAGGTTAAGATTTCATTCTTACAAAACCATAGAAAATCAGCAGTTATAAATACTGCTTATTACCTCACATATTACATCACTCATTACATGGTCAGTGACATCACTGATGACATCTCAAATAACATCACTGACACTGATGACATCATCCTGTGAGTGTACTTGTTTCGTAAAGATTTTTACTTAAAGCTATATATTAAGCTGCAACATAAGTTAAATTCTTCTTCTTTATGTACTAGTAATTAGTCATATTATTTCTATCATATCATCTGGGTGGCAGTAAGTGTCAGCGTGAGAGTGGCTGTCTGAGTGGACGTATGGGTGTGTTAGTGGCTGTATGGATGTGCTAGTGGGATTGTGAGAAACTGTATGGGTGAGTGGGTGGCTGTATTGGAGAGTGAGTGGGTGTGTGAGTGGCTCTATGGGTGAGGTAGTTGCTGTGTGAATGACTGCATAGGTGTGTGACTGGCTGTATGGATAACTGAGTGGCTGTCAGAGGGACTGTATGGGTGAGGGAGTGGGTGTGTGAGTGGCTATATGGGTGAGTGAGTAGCTGTTTGAGTAATTGTATAGGTAAGTGAGAGGGTGTGAATGGCTGTATTGAAGAGTGAATATCTGTGTGAGTGGCTATAAGGGTGAGTGACAGGGTGTGTGCATGGTTGTATGAATGTGTGGATGAGTATGTAAGTGGTAGTGTTGGTGTGTGAGTGGGTGTGTGAGTGGTTATATGGGTGAGTGAGTGACTGTGTCAGTGGCTGTATGGGAAAGTAAGTGGGAGTGTGAGTAGCTGTATTGGTGAGTGAGTGACAGTGTGAGAGGCTGTATGAATGAGTGTGTGGGTGTGTGAATACCTGTATGGGTGAGTGAGTGGATGTGTGAGTTTCAGTATGGGTGATTGAGTGAGTACATGAGTGGATGTGTAAGTATCTTTATGTCTGTATGACTTGATGTGTGAGTGGTTGAATTGTTGAGTGAGTGGGTGCTCGAGTGGCTGTAAGGGTGAATTAGTGGGTGTGTGAGTGGCAGAATGAGCGTGTGGATGTGTGAGTGGCTCTATGGATGATTGGTTGTGTAAGTACTGGTATGAGTCTGTGAATGGGTATGCGAAAGGTTAAGTGGGATTTGGTGTATGAGAGGTTCTATGGTGTGTGAGTGGGTGTGTTAGCGGTTTTGTGGATGATGTCATCAGTGATGTCATTTGAGATGTCATCAGTGATGTCACTGACCTTGTCATGAGTGATGCAGTATGTGAGGTCATACGCAATGCATTGCAAGGGCGTAAGTTGTAGTTAGCTCAGGTAACTAGAACTGCTGAATTTCTATAGCTTTGTACGAGTGACATCTGAGCATCACTATAATGTCCCTGTAACCTTTGCTTTTTTTCAGTTAATTTCTATGGTTTTTTGAATTCCATTTCCTAACTATAACGCTCCAGTAACCTTTGGTGTTTCCAGTGAATTTCTATGTTTTTTAAAATTGTATTTCCTAACTATAATTTCTAAGGATTTTGAAATTTTATTTCCTAATTGTTACCTTTGAGAATTTGTGTGTGAATGAGGACATGAGTGTCCCAGTGGTGTGTGAGTAAGTGCATGAGTGTCTCAATGGGTGTTTGAGTGTCTGAGTGGGTCTGGGAGTGGCTGCATAAGTGTCTCACTGGGTATGTGAGTGTCTAAGTGGGTGCATGAGTGTCTGAGTGAGTCTGTGAGTGGGTGTGAGAGTGTATGAGTGGGTTTGCGAGTGCTTCTATGTGTGTGAGTCAGTCTGGGAGTGATTGCATGAGTGAGTGGGTCTGTGAGTGGGGGCATGAGTCTCGGAGTGGGTGTGTGAGTAGGCACATTAGGGGCTGAGTGTATCAGTGGGTGTGTGAGTGTGTCCGTTAGTGGGTGCGAGTCTCTGGGTGGGTCTGTGAGTGGGTCTATGAGTGGGTGCGTGAGTTTCTCAGTGGGTCTGTGAGTGAGTGCACAAGTCTCTAAGTGGGTCTGTGAATGGGTGTGTGAGTTTCTGGGTGCTCTCTGTTTTGCCCTCTTCTGCTCTGTTTTGCCTTTTCTGCTTGTTTTTCTGCCCTCTCTTTTGCCTTTTCTGCTAGTTTTTCTGCCTCCTGTTTTGCTCTGTTTTGCTATTACTGCTCATTTTTTCTACCCTCTGCTTTGCATTTTCTGTTGATTTCTCTGTTCTCTGTTTTGCCTTTCCTGCCCTCTGTTTTGCTTTTTCTTCTTGTTTTTCTGCCATCTATATTTCCTTTTTCTCCTCTGACATTGGTCAGCTATGATTTCAATAGAAGGTCCAGTTTTGGCCCCGGGACTCCCCATCCACCGTTGCCCAGACACAAACAAATGGTGGAGGAGGGCTGCACGGCTCCCCTCCCCAGGCCGATTTTGACCCCATGGACCACATCCCTCGGGGCCCGGCCATGTTTACCTGGGTGTCCTGGAGTCTACCCAGGGCACTCAGTGTGCATCTTGGGGACCGCGGGGGGAGCCTCAAGGCCTCCTCGGTCTCAGCTGGTTGCCTGCCTCCTGCAAGAGCCGTCATTGCTATTGCACACAGGGAGCTGCTGGAAATGCGTCTCCCTGTGCGCAAGGGCAATCGTTTTATGTCTTACCCTGCTTGCATGTCTGTGGGCAGGGAAAGAAATGAAACCTCTGCTTTCAGTGGGCGGGAGCACTTTGACAGCTCCTGCCCCCTGGAACCAGAGTATTTGCTTTTGCTTAGCAGGAGCTGTCAGCTCTCACCAAGCAAAAGCAAATGGGTATGCTCCGGAGTGGGCGCCCCAGGACATAGCAGGATCCGGCCCCATTAATGGCTCCAGGAGGAAGGTCACACGGCCCACCTCCTTTACTTTTCAAGGGCCATCCCTGGGTAGATGGTGGTCCCTGGGGCTGTGTATGGCCTAGGAGGGGGGCAGTGCCGCCCCTCTCCCTCTTTTTAAAAAGTATTTGCCCTGGGGAGGTGGTGATCCCGGGGGGGTCTGCGAGGCTCCCCCATTATAATGTTCATAAGCCCCAGGGAGGTGGTAGTCCCCAGGGAACGTAAGCCTTTGGAGTGGTGCCCCTTGAGCCCTCCCTCCTATTTTGTTTTATAAAAACGCTGCATGCCACGATGAACTGGCCCACCGGGAGACCCGTTTTAAAACCAGCACAGGAGCCTGCATATTTTTTTTGCAGCAAATTTGCTGCAAAATGTACAATAAAATGCTTTTTTGTTATGCCAATACCTCTAGCCATCGTACCCCCGCCACACATGGCGTAAAAAAATAACACGTGATTACCAGCAGGCGCACAACGCCCATTGGGCTCAAAGGGCTTCAGCACCCTCCTCCCCCTCTCTGTCCTGTGTGTCAGCCCGGCTGAGACAGCTTCCCGAGCACACACACAGCTGCACCCGAGTACTTCACCGGTCCTTAAAAGACCATTTACTTGCTAACGAGGCTTTGTTGTGTTTTCACCCCTTCTTTGAGCCCCTGTATCTCCACTCTGCATTTGGTAGAAGAATCAGCTTCCCCCGAAACCTTAGTAGCCGCCCCCGCCCTCGAAATTTGGCTCTAGTTGTGCCTCTGATTACCAGGAAGTTTTCCACAATATATTATTCCAGGTTAAATTCAAAACATCGTGATACTTGGGTGCTGTGACACTGGACTCTGCCCCACACTGTGTACAGATTGGGTCACTCAGTGGGTGATATAGCGCTACACAGATTTGGTAGCTCAGTAGGTTAATACACTGGTTGTACGGATCTGTGTTTATCTGGGGTTTATAATTCTAGGTACTGAGGGGCTGATTGTGAGCTCCTGTACTTGGTTACTGTGAGAAGTTGGCCTGGCATATGCTGGTCACTAGTTATAGTGGCCACCTTGCACCAGTCCAATTCGACTCTTAAGGTGATAGGTTAAAGACAACCTTTAAAGAAAGCTATCCTAGTGGTAGCTGTGGAGAGCAGCCTTCAGGCTAATTCTTGAAGGAGTGTTTTACCATAGATAACCTCTTGAATGACCAAATGAAAGAGTAGTCCACGCAGGTATATATATAAAATATATGTATTTATTCTAGACAGAATCCCACAAGTCTCTTTATGAAGCTAGAGGTAAAGTTACAATTCAAACAAGCATTTATAGATACAATAAATAGCACTGGAATCACAGGGCCCCAGGGGGGGAACAAACCATATATTAAAAAGTGGTATAAGAACCACGACAATTCTACAGACAATGCCTAGGGCATTTAGGATCGCTGGCCCCTTGAGAATCCACCCCAGGTGATGAGGAAGGGGACCCACGGGAGGCGCGTGCAGTGGTAATAGCTGCTATCGGGATCTCTATTAAAGCCTATGGAGAATGTTGCGGGGAAGCTGGGTGCATAGGTCGTTTTCGATGTCGGGTCGCGGGCTGATTTTCAATGGGAAATTGTACAAAACTGCTGCTAGCCAAAAGTGTCGATGATGCCGTGAAGAATGAAGTTGTAGATCTTGTAGAGGAGAACCTGAAAGCAGAGGGGACAGAGTCTGGGTCACGGCACAGTGACCAGGGAGCTCAAGGAAAAGAGCCCTTCAATGTCGGGTGCTTCAAGTGGAAAAGGTGTAGCTTGGATCTGCAGCCACGGGCTCCGGGAGGCTTCAAGGAAGGCCAGCTTCTGGAGGACGACTGTCCAACAAAGGATGAGGGTCGCTGCGGTGTTAGTGTCCGGATTGGATCCACTAAGCCTTGGCAACCGCAACCCACGCAAGATGAACAAATCAGCTACTGGTGCAGACCCACGAGGTCTGAGCGAGGTCTCCTTCAAGGAGACTGTAGATCAGGCCTGGAGCAACCAGAGTAACTCTTAAAAGTAAAGATTGACCTCCGCTGGGGCCCACAAGTCAAGAGACAAGGGACCACGGGAGGCAGCAATTTAGAGTGCATAAAAGGGTGCCCACGGGCCACAGGAGTGGGCTAGGGCGCTGATCTTAGGCACAGTTGCTGCTGAGAGGTTGGCTCAATATTGGGCCAAAGCACAACTTCCCCACTGGTCAGGGTCGTGTGCTACGCAAGAGGTGGCCGGAAACCTGGGGGATTAGGGATCTCGGCACCCACGCGGTCCACCGTGCTCAGACTTGCTGGGCACGCTCACTGGCCTCTGGGATGCTAGGAAACCCACCTCAAGGTTGAGAGGAGTTGTCGATGTCCGAAGGAGCAGTGAAGTTCCAACTGGGTCACTTACAGTGTTTCAGGTGCCAGCCAAGCAGGGGGGTAACTCCTTTACCCCAAGGGAGATTTCTTCAGTCAGCTGGGCAGCAGCTCGTCGAAGGTCAGGTCTGTGAAGTCCAAGATTAATCTGAGGCCCTGGGGAGACAGTATTCACCTTTATCCAGGAGATTAGGGGAGGGCCAGATCAGAGCCCACCAATGAGAGTTGAGGCGGGAAAGGGTGGCTACACCCTCTCCCCTTTGTGTGTTTCCTGCCTGGGCGAGGGGCAGGATGCCCCTGAACCGGTTCCAGGCGGTGTATGCAGAATGTAGGCGCTGTAGCAGCCTACGTGCAACTCTGAAAGGCATCCTATGGTGCACCCACCCAGTTCCAATCCACATAGCCTGTCTGGGAAGGTGCTGGCACCTCCCTGCAACAGGATCCCTATTGTCCAGCTGCCGAGGCTGCGGCTTTGCCCAGCAACAGGCAGCCAGAGTCGTGTGGGTGGCGAGTAGCATCCATTTTGAGATACGTGTGCACTTTTAAATTGGTGTCTAAATTCTGCCGCTTTTCCCATATCGCCCCTCTGGCAGGGGGGAATCATGCCCTCATGCCCATGGCCGGGCTGGGGGTATGATTCCTACATGTTTGACACCAAACACGATACGGTTCTGTGTAGCCATTCTCAAGTTATCACGCTATAGCGATATACTTATAATGTGGTTAAGAGTATGTGGTATGGCTACACTACAAACAACCCAGCAATGATTTTTACGAGGGTTGCAGAGGGGCCCTACTCAGGTAGGGGTCCCCCCTCACACATATCTCAGCACCCTGCCTTGTAGGATTGGCAAGGCCTGCTTGAGGGGTGACCAATGAGAATACGTGTGTTGTACATAGGTGGGATACAGGGTACCTGTATCCCTGTAAGGGGGTGCAAGCACCACCTTACCCAGACTACAGTAGTGGTCTGGTGGTGTCATTTGGTATGGCTGTCCCAGGGTGGCACAATAAGTGCTGCAGCCCTAGTAGGCCTCTGAGGGACCCATGCCCTGGGTACCTAGGGTACCATCTACAAGGGCTGACAGGGTATCCTCAGTATCCAATTGGGTTGTACCTAGGGTACTCACATCAGTTTAGAGAAGAAGCAGATAGGCTGGGGTCCTGGATAGCAGGGCCACAGCCTGGCTAGAGTCATAAAACAGTCAAAACATCAGCAAAAAATTGGGGGCAACTATGCAGTCGATGCCACTCTCCTACATAACACCCCCCCCCCCAAACGCAGGGACATTAAACTAACCTTGACCAGTTGAGTCTTCATGTTCTAAGTGGAAATATCTGGAGAGGCCATCTGCATTGGCATGGTTGCTCCCAGGTCTATGTTCCACTGTAAAGTCCATCCCCTGTAGGGAAATGGACCACCTGAGTAATTTGGGGTTTTCACCCTTCATCTGTTTTAGCCATAGGAGGGGCTTATGGTCTGTTTGAACAATGAAGTGAGTGCCAAACAAGTATGGCCTCAGCTTCTTCAAGGCCCAGACCACAGCAAAGGCCTCCCTCTCTATAACTGACCAACGTTTTTCTCTGGGGGTCAACCTTCTGCTAATAAAAGCTACTGGTTGATCCTGGCCCTCTTCATTCAGTTATGATAATACAGCACCTACCCTCACCTCAGAAGCATCAGTTTGAACTATGAATTCTTTGGAGTAGTTGGGGCTTTGGAGCACTGGAGCAGAGCACATAGCCTGTTTTAGGTCATCAAAAGCTTTCTGACAGCTGACAGTCCACTGAACCTTCTTGGGCATCTTCTTAGAGGTTAGGTCATTCAAGGGGGTCACAATGGATCCATATCCCTTTACAATCCTTCTATAATAACCAGTCAGGCCCAAGAAAGCTCGGACCTGAGTCTGAGTGGTTGGAGCAACCCAGTCCATGTTGGTCTGGATTTTGCTCTGAAGTGGTTGAACCTGGCCTCCACCTACAAGGTGACCCAGGTACACAACCTGACTCTGCCCTATCTGGCACTTAGTAGCCTTGATAGTGAGTCCTGCCTTTTGCAGGGCTTCTAAAACTTTACTCAGGTGGATCAGGTGATCCAGAAGACAGCAATATCATCTAGATATGCTGCACTAAAGTCTTCCAGGCCTGAGAGGACTTGGTTCACCAACCTTTGAAAAGTGGCAGGTGCATTTTTCAAACCAAAGGGCATTACAACAAATTGATAATGCCCACCAGGGGGAGAAAATGCAGTGTTGGCTTTTGCAGACTCAGCTAACCTTATCTGCCAGTAGCCAGCTGTCAGATCAAATGTGCTCAGATACTTGGCTGAGGCCAATCTATCTATGAGCTCATCTGCTCTGGGAATTGGGTGAGCATCAGTCTTAGTGACTGCATTGAGTCCCCTGTAGTCAACACAGAACCTCATCTCTCTCTTACCATCCTGGGTGTGAGGATTTGGTAGAAAGGACTTCTGGTCTAGCCCAAGGGCTCTCTGAGGGCTCAATCACTCGCAATTCCAACATCTTTTGAACTTCTGTCCTTATGGAGTCCCTGACATGGTCAGGTTGCCTGTAGATTTTATTCTTGACAGGCAAGACTGTCCCCAGTGTCCACTTCATGACTGTAGTCTGTAAGACTGAAGAACTTGTCTACAGTCTGATTGCTGCTGGTCAGTGAGGCTGCCTGTCAAGGCTACTCCATCAACTGACACATTGTCAGGGTTGTGAGAGAGCAGGTCTGGGAGAGGGTCACTCTCTTCCTCCTGTCCCTCATCTGTTGCCATGAGCAAGCCCATGTCAGTCCTGTCCACATATGCTTTCAGTCTATTAACATGAAGTACCCTGTGGGGACTTCTGGGAGTGCCAAGGTCCACCAAATAGGTGACCTCTCCCTTCTTTCCCAAAATGGTATGGGGTCCACTCCATTTATCTTGGAGAGCTGCTGTGGCCACTGGCTCCAGCACCCATACCTTCTGTCCTGGCTGGTACACCACCAGCACAGCCTTTTGGTCATGCCAGGCTTTCTGTAATTCCTGACTTGCCTCCAGGTTTTTAGTTGCCTTCTTCATGTACTCAGCCATCCGGGAGCGGAGACCAAGTACATAGTCCACAATATCCTGTTTATGGGGTTTGAGAGGTTGCTCCCATCCCTCCTTCACTAGTCAGAGTGGCCCTCTAACAGGATGGCCAAACAAAAGTTCAAAGGGGCTATAACCAACCCCCTTTTGCCTACTCTTTGCACCTCCCTGTATGCAAAGAGTAGGCAGGGCAGAAGAACATCCCATTTTCGCCTAAGCTTTTCTGGGAGCCCTTTAATCATTCCCTTTAAGGTCTTGTTGAATCTCTCAACAAGACCATTGCATTGAGGATGGTAAGGGGTGGTGAACCTATAGTTTACACCACACTCCTTCCACATTGCCTTGAGGTAGCTACTCATAAAGTTTGTACCTCTGTCAGACAATACCTCCTTAGGAAAACCCACCCTGGAAAAGATTCCCGGGAGGGCCCTTGCCACCACAGGTGCTGCGATGGTCCTAAGGGGAATAGCTTCTGGGTATCTGGTGGCATGATCCACTACCACCAGAATGAATCTGTGCCCAGATGCTGTTGGTGGGTCCAGGGGACCAACTATATCAATCCCCACCCGTTCAAAGGGCACCCCCACCACAAGCAATGGTATCAGGGGGGCCTTTGTGGACTTGCCTGCCTTGCCACTGGCTTGACAGGTAATGCAAGAGCTGCAAAAGCTCTTACAGTCCTCACTCATCTGTGGCCAATGAAAGTGAGGGACAATTCTGTCCCAAGTCTTGTTTTGGCCTAGGTGTCCTGCTAAGGGAATATCATGGGCCAGTGTGAGTAGGAAACCCCTAAACTTCTGAGGTATGACCAACCTCCTGGCTGCACCAGGCTTGGGATCTCGACCCTCAGAATATAGGAGCCCATCATCCCAATATATTTTATGTGTCCCGCTGGCATTCCCTGCAGCCTCAGCAGCAGTTTGCTATCTGAGGGGTTCAAGAGTGGGGCAGCTCTGCTGCTCCAGGCTCAAGTCTGCCCTAGAAGGTCCCCCTGCCCCCAAGAACTCAACCTGATCAGGTTCCAGTTCATCTGGGGCAGTTCCTTCTTCAGGGGATAGATCCTCTTCTGCTAAAAGAGTCTCTACAGACTGTTCCTGGGGGGAAGGCTCTGCCTCACCCCTGCTACTCCTCCTCTTGGAAGGTCCTTGGTCCATTCTTCCAGGATCCAAGGCCTGTTCAGTTCCTGTCAGCTTTGCTTTTGACCTTGTCAGGGCAAATACTTCTGCTGGTATACCCAACATTGCTGCATGGGTAGTTAGCTCCACCTCAGCCCATGCTGAGGCCTCCAAATCCTTCCCTAGCAAACATTCAACAGGTAGGTCTGCACTCACCACAACCTTCTTTAGGCCAGTTACCCCTCCCCAAGAGAAGTTCACAACTGCTAGAGCATGGTTAGTACTAACGTTGCTTGCATTGGTCACTTGGTAAGTTTCCCCAAGTATGATCTGGCTAGGGTCCACAAGGTCCTTAGTCACCATGGGGACACTGGCTCCTGTGTCCCTGTAAGCTAATGACTCCCTTCCATTTATTTTAGGCAGTTGCTTGTATTTGCCCAGACCACTGGGACTCACAAATAGGGACAGGTCCCCATCACAAACTAAGACAGCCTGAGTAGAATTTCTGACTAGGCCAGAATCCTCTCCAGATCCCAGGTTCAACCCTACTATGCCCTTGTTCTGTGTACCACCACCTATAGCTGGACTAGGGGGAACAGGTGCCTTAGGGGCAGGCGTGGTACTTGTGGAGTCTTTGGCCTTATTACAATCTGAAGTCCAATGGGTTTTCTGTTTACAGACTTTACACCATGGCTTCCTTGGCTGCTTAGCCTTGTTGGACTGGGTATTATCAGATGCTGCTTTTTGGGGGCCTGTTGAGGACTGCTGGTCTTTTCCCTTTTCCTCACCCTTCTCAGAGTTCTTGGCATCTTCCTTTTTAGTTGCACCCCCCAAGGGATGGACCTTCTGCTTAATCCTGGTTCTGACCCATTTGTCTGCCTTCTTTCCCAATTCTTGGGGAGAGGTCAGATCTGAGTCCACCAGGTGCTGATGTAAGAGCTGATTATGACAATTATTAAGGATCTGCTCCCTCATTATGAGATTGTACAATCCTTGGTAATCATTTACTGCCAGTTAACCAACCTTCCAGTGCCTTAGTAGCACAATCTACAAATTCTACCCAATCTTGATTCTGTGCTTTCTGGGTGTCTCTGAACTTTAGTCTGTACTGATCAGTGGTTAAGCCAAATCCATCTATCAAAGCATCTCTCAAGATATAATAATCATCTGCATCCTCTTCTCTAACAGAGAGGAGCTTGTCTCTACCTTTGTCTGCAAGGAGAGCCATAAGATTGCTGCCCACTGCTCTACTGGGACCCTCTGAACGTTACAGGCCCTCTCAAGTGCAGTGACCCATTTATGGATATCATCCCCTGACTGATAGGGGGGCACAATCTTATGCAGGTTCCTATTGTCAGGTGCTTTCTCTCTAACTCTAGGGGTATTATTACTGCCACCAGGGGTCTCTAGAGCCCATTTTCTTGAAGCTTTCTGAAGATCCAGGGACTCCCTATCCAATGCTAACTGTTCTCTCCTGAGCTGAAGTTTAGCCTGCTCAAACTGAATCAGTCTGCATTTCCTCTCTCTGGAGGATTCTCTTCTCTGAGAAGAGGCAGAGGTCCCTTTGGATCTCTCAGAATGGTTGGACCCCTCTGGGGGGATCTGTTCCTTCTGTTTGGATCCACCATTCTCCATTTACGGATGGAGAGAGTGCCTCTGGGGCCATCATCTCCATGTTGTGAATGGTTTTGTTCATCCAGGTCAAGTTCATCTTCCTCTTCCTGGTCCTCATCAGAGTACAACCCTGGGGTGTCATCTTCTGGGGGTTGCCGGCCCAACCTGTCTACCCCATCAGAAACTAAAGTCTGCTTAGAGCAGGATTTCCCTGAGACGTTGAGTATTGGCACCTTTGTTTGTCTTAAGTTGCCTAGTGGTGCACATCTCCCTAAGCTCAGCAAAGGAGAGATTATCATATTTGTCGACTGGGACCCTATGGGGTGCTTCCAGAGCCTTATTGGCACCTGAACTTAAAGACATTTCTAGTGTAGTGGTACTGGTGTATCTACCTACACTAGGTGTGGCCTACTGAACCCTTTCTTGAGTTGTAGTCAAGGTGTGCTAAAGCCTCTACACACAACTCCTAAGTTCAGTAGAACTTATTATATTCTAAGCTTGAATTTATATGTACCTTTAGTACCAAGTGGCTTTCACTTTAGAAATTCAATTTGTTATCTGGTAAAACAATGGCAAGCTTGAATCCAACCGCTGCACACCGATGTGAGAAGTTGGCCTGGCATATGCTGGTCACTAGTTATAGTGGCCACCTTGCACCAGTCCAATTCGACTCGTAAGGTGATAGGTTAAAGACAACCTTTAAAGAAAGCTATCCTAGTGGTAGCTGTGGAGAGCAGCCTTCAGGCTAAGTCTTGAAGGAGTGTTAAGCTTATTGTTTTACCATAGATAACCTCTTGAAAGACCAAATGAAAGAGTAGTCCACACAGGTATATATATAAAATATATGTATTTATTCTAGACAGAATCCCACAAGTCTCTTTATGAGGCTAGAGGTAAAGTTACAATTCAAACAAGCATTTATAGATACAATAAATAGCACTGGAATCACAGGGCCCCAGGGGTGGACCAAACCATATATTAAAAAAGTGGTATAAGAACCACGACAATTCTACAGACAATTCCTAGGACATTTAGGATCGCTGGCCCCTTGAGAATCCACCCCAGGTGATCAGGAAGGGGACCCATGGGAGGCTCGTGCAGTGGTAATAGCTGCTATCGGGATCTCTATTAAAGCCTATGGAGAATGTCGCGGTTTGATTTAAACAGATTAAAGACACTTCTAGCAGGAGTTCAAAGTTAAAAACTTAGAGTTAAGCTTTTGAGGAGCCCACTACCACGAGAGTACCGAGGTACCACTGTTACCTGCCCCAGGGAAGCCGGGTGCATAGGTCGTTTTCGATGTCGGGTCGCGGGCTGATTTTCAATGGGAAAATGTACAAAACTGCTGCTAGCCAAAAGTGTTGATGATGCCGTGAAGAATGAAGTTGTAGATCTTGTAGAGGAGAACCTGAAAGCAGAGGGGACAGAGTCTGGGTCACGGCACAGTGACCAGGGAGCTCAAGAAAAAGAGCCCTTTAATGTCGGGTGCTTCAAGTGGAAAAGGTGTAGCTTGGATCTGCAGCCACGGGCTCCGGGAGGCTTCAAGGAAGGCCAGCTTCTGGAGGGCGACTGTCCAACGAAGGATGAGGCTCGCTGTGGTGTTAGTGTCCGGATTGGATCCACTAAGCCATGGCAACCGCAACTCATGCAAGATAAACAAATCAGCTACTGGTGCAGACCCACGAGGTCTGAGCGAGGTCTCCTTCGAGGAGACTGTAGAGCAGGCCTGGAGCAAACAGGGGAACTCTAAAAAGTAAAGATTGACCTCTGCTGGGGCCCACAAGTCGAGAGAAAAGGGACCACAGGAGGCAGCAATTTGGAGTGCGTAAAAGGGTGCCCACGGGCCACAGGAGTGGGCTAGGGCGCTGATCTTTGGCACAGTTGCTGCTGAGAGGTGTGTGCTACGCAAGAGGTGGCCGGTGTCCTGCGGTATTGGGGATCTCGGCACCCACGCGGTCCACGGTTGCTCAGACTTGCTGGGCACGCTCACTGGCTTCTGGGATGCTAGGAAACCCACCTCAAGGTTGAGAGGAGTTGTCGATGTCCGAAGGAGCAGCAAAATTCCAACTGGGTCACTTGCAGTGTTTTAGGTGCCTGCCAAGCAGGGGGGTAACTCCTTTACCCCAAGGGAGATTTCTTCAGTCAGCTGGGTAGCAGCTCGTCGAAGGTCAGGTCTGTGAAGTCCAAGATTAATCTGAGGCTCTGGGGACACAGTATTCACCTTTATCCAGGAGATTAGGGGAGGGTCCAGATCAGAGCCCACCAATGAGAGTTGAAACGGGAAAGGGTAGCTACACCCTCTCCCCTTTGTGTGTTTCCTGCCTGGGCGAGGGGCAGGATGCCCCTGAACCGGTTCCAGGCGGTGTATGCAGAATGTAGGCGCTGTAGCAGCCTACGTGCAACTCTGAAAGGCATCCTATGGTGCACCCACCCAGTTCCAATCCACATAGCATGTCTGGGAAGGTGCTGGCACCTCCCTGCAACAGGATCCCTATTGTCCAGCTGTCGAGGCTGGGGCTTTGCCCAGCAACAGGCAGCCAGAGTCGTGTGGGTGGCGAGTAGCATCCATTTTGTGATACGTGTGCACTTTTAAATTGGTGTCTAAATTCTGCCGCTTTTCCCATATCGCCCCTCTAGCAGGGGGGAATCATGCCCTCATGCCCATGGCCGGACTGGGGATATGATTCCTACATGTTTGACACCAAACACAATATGGTTCTGTGTAGCCATTCTCAAGTTATCACGCTATCGCGATATACTTATAATGTGGTTAAGAGTATATGGTATGGCTACACTACAAACAACCCAGCAATGATTTTTACGAGGGTTGCAGAGGGGCCCTACTCAGGTTGGGGTCCCCCCTCACAAATATCTCAGCACCCTGCCTTGTAGGATTAGCAAGGCCTGCTTGATGGGTGACCAATGAGAATACGTGTGTTGTACATAGGTGGGATACAGGGTACCTGTATCCCTGTAAGGGGGTGCAAGCACCACCTTACCCAGACTACAGTAGTGGTCTGGTGGTGTCATTTGGTATGGCTGTCCCAGGGTGGCACAATAAGTGCTGCAGCCCTGGTAGGCCTCTGAGGGACCCATGCCCTGGGTACCTAGGGTACCATCTACAAGGGCTGACAGGGTATCCTCAGTATCCAATTGGGTTGTACCTAGGGTACTCACATCAGTTTAGAGAAGAAGCAGATAGGCTGGGGTCCTGGATAACAGGGCCACAGCCTGGCTAGAGTCATAAAACAGTCAAAATATCAGCAAAAAGTTGGGGGCAACTATGCAGTCGATGCCACTCTCCTACAGTTACTAATAACAACAGCTATTTAGACACCAATGCACAGCTCATAACGTTTACCGCAGCTTTGTACAGAAATACATTGACCTCTAAGTCCAGCATGTGTGCGATGGTTAACTGACTGCTTGACACTTGGCCCTACTGAGTCCCATGTTGTCGCCCAGTGAGGAGCCAACAATCTGTCTGGACTTAGTTTTTAGTAATATAAATGGGCTTTTTGTATAGCGCTCCCCACCACGATTGTGCAGCCTCTTGGCGCTGTTATCAACAAATGTGCACTAATGAACTCAGCCTATATTTCTTTTTAACTATACAAAAGTAATAGGCAGAGTCGAATCAGCAAGATTCAGTTGCACACATGCCTGGGTTGAAAGTGCAATTACCCACGGAGCTACCGTTCTATCATTGTCAGTCGCTCAACTGGGGCATACATCTCTCGGGTGCTTAACTTTGGTTCTGCGGGTTCTGGTGCATCCCTTTATGTGGTGAGTTAAGCAGGGTTTTGGGACATCTCTGGTTTACATACTTTCACTTTCATGTCTACAGGGGATGGAAATGAGCTGTGCACATCACAGGCCATATTTATAACTAGAAGAATTTTGACCACTGGTTTCCAACTTGACACACCGTCTGATTTTCAGTAAATTGCAACAACTAATGTGATACGCTAGCTGCTGCAGAGTCTCCCATGCCATAAATGACACCGTCAGCTAATTCTGGCTTTTTAGCCAATAACATGTTGCATTCTGGAGCTTATAGTTTCGCCTTTAATACTGTACGTTGGTGCTAATAAAACCATGCCTGCCATGCACAGTCCTGTTGACTTGAAACTTTGAATGAGTTGAAGGCATCTTATAAGAGGAGCATCCACGCGGCTGTTTTTTCATATCTGTACCGCTGGATGCACATGTTCAAAACGAGGCTGTGTAGCGATTAGATGAACAGCCGTAGGTTTGGGATAGCTGAATTGCAATCCCGACTCCTCTCCAACATATAGTCCTTATCCTTCATGCACTTAAACAATGGTTACCTAGGAACGTGTTCGCATCTGTTAATAAGGGGGACTGCTAAAGAGTGCTAAAGTGCATGTGCTCTCTCCTCTAGACATGGTAATATTGGCTTATACCCAATTGCGTATTTAAGTTAATTATAAGTCTCTAGTAATTTGGTACTATATGTACTCATGGCCTGTAAATGAAATGCAACTAGTGGGGATGCAGCACTGATTGTGCCACCCACTTAAGTAGCCCTTTGAACATGCCCGTGGACTGCTACTGCAGCGCCTGTGTGTGTGTAGATTAAACTGCAATTTTGACCTGGCAGAGTAAACCTTTTGCCAGGCCCACACATTCCTTTTTAATACATAGAAGTCTCCCCTAGGATAGGCCGTGGACAGCCCAGAGGGCTAGGTGCAGTGTTTTTAAAAAGTAGGACATGTATATTTTAAGTTTTACATGTACTGGTGGTGAAAAACTCTCAAAGTCATTTTTCACTATTGCAAGGCCTATCTCTTCCATAGCGTAACATTGGAGTTGCCTTATTACATTTTATAAGTGTAATTTCCAAATGGTAAGAGATGACTTGTTCAAATTTGGTGTCTGTAATCCTAATATAAAACCCTAATTTATTGTGAAGTTGGAATTTAAAATCAAAATAATAAGAATAATCAGAATAAACTTTATTCGATCTAAATAAATAGACCATAAAAGTGTAATAAAAGAAAAAGCATTAAAATACAATTAATATCCAAACATGTCTTTTAACAGTGCGTAATAAAAAAAAATCATGAGGGCACTAACATACCTTGACATTCCCTAATCCCTGACATCTGAGCAGCACAATTACAAGTTCAGATTCAATCCGAAAGGTAAGGGTGGAGTACAAAAACCTCAAAATGGCGGTCCGCTATGTGCTTCAACCAACATAATTGACACTTTGAATGAATAAAATGCACTAGTGGGAGAACCAGAATACCAGCTCACAGCAGATGTCAGCTCCAGGGAAAAATGGAGGGGGTCTCCGGTTCCTAGAGGGTAGCTGTGACTCGATCCATGCCTGTGGATTGTCTGCTGGGCAATGATCTGGAGCATACCACCTGGAAGGAGGTGGAGCTCAGGTTACACTTGGAGATGTCAGTCTTGCATGAGTGGGTATGCCTGACCACACGGTCCATGGCTGCACGTGAGGGTCGGCAGAAGAACATGGGGCCTGAAAGATAGGCCTAGGTGCCTGCAAAGAAGAGAAACCTGCTCCTGAAATTCCAATCATCTAGGAGGATGCTGAAACTGAGGGGGATGCCCCGGAACCTACTGGGGAAGAAGTGGCCGAATTGGGAATGGGCCTGAGCTGTCCCATTGTCAGCAGGCTGGCAGTCCCTCCAGGGAAGAGTTCTGGACAGTGCAGACAGAGTGCCCTACTCTTGTTGGTCTTTGGTGGCAGGCCGAGGCACAGGCAGCTGGTGATGCCTTTGGCCAACACCTGATTTATTTGGAGAATGATCTCCTGTATAGGGAGCCTAAGGTTACTGAGCCTGGTGCAATCCGTGTGCTGGTGGTACCCCAACGCTTCAGAATTTTCCTACTGGGTATGGCTCATGATGTGCCACTGGCAGGTCATTTGGGGCAAGACAAGACCTATTATAGGCTTGTCACCCGCTTTTATTGACCTCAAATGAGGAAGGCCTCAGATGCGTTCTGCTGGTTCTGTCCTACCTGCCACACAAGTGGCAAGACAGAGAGGAAATGCATAGCCGCCCTGCAATCTTTCCCTGTCTTGAGCATCCCTTTGAAGCGGTGGGCATTGACATTGTGGGGCCTCTGGATCCCAAGACAGCCATGGGTAACAGGTTTGTTCTGGTTTTGGTGGACCATGCCACCCAGTATCCAGAAGCAATTCCTCTGAGGACGGTGACTGCACCCGCCGGGACAATGTCACTGATGGGGATCTTTACTCATGTGGATTTCTCCAAGGAGGTGGTATTTGACCACCATGGTACTAACTTCATGTCCTTGTACATGTAAGCCATGTGGAAGGAGTTTGTTCAACTGAACCCTCAAAGGCGTGATGATGGGTCTACCACAACCCATGAGACATAAGTGGGATGTCCTCCTGCCATGTCTTTTATTTGCCTGCAGGGAGGTTTCTCAGAAGGGGGTTGGCTTCAGCCCTTTTAAACTTCTGTATGGGCACCCTTTGAGAGGACCTCTCCCTTTGGTGAAGGAGGGCTGGGAACAAGCTCCCAGGAAGCCCCGGCAGGATATGTTCAGTTATATGCTGGCCTTTCAAAATCAGACAGCACGCTTCTGGAAGCTCACCTAGGAGAATCTGGAAGCTATCCGGGAGGACATGAAACACTGGTATGACCAGCATACCACTTCTGGTTGAGTTTCAACCTGGTGAAAATGTGTGGGTAAAGGTGCCAGTGGAGCCCCGTGCTCTGTAAGACCGCTGGTCAGGCCCATTTCAGTTAAAAGAGCTCATGCGTGACATCCCATATCTGATGAACTTGCACACTCCTAGGAACCCTTTGAGGGTCCCACATGTGAACCGCCTCTAGCCACATTTCGAGAGGTCTGAGATAACCGTGTTCTTGGTCACACATGATGGGGTGGAAGTGGAGAGTAAACCTCACCTCGACCATATATCTTCCAGAGAGCAGGATGTTTCAGTAGAGGGTGTAAGCCTCTCCCCTACTTTGACTCTAGAACCGCAGAAAAACTGTTGCCAGTTGCTGGGACAGTTTGCATCTCTCTTCTCACTCACCCCAGTAGTCACTCATTGATGCACTCATGATATTGGCACTGGGAATAGTCTGCCTGTTAAGCACAAAATGTACAGGTTGTCTGACAGAGTGAGGGCCAGCATCAAGGAAGAAGACTCTAAGATGCTGGAGTTAAGGGTTATTGAGCTCTCCAACAGTCCTTGGTCCAGCCCAGGAGTTTTGGTCCCCAAGGCTGCTACGCCCGGTGTCACACCTGATCTCCGGTTCTGTGTGGACTACCGTGGGCTCAATGCGGTCACCAAGACTGATGCACACCCCATCCCCAGGGCTGATGAGCTCATTGATAGGCTTGGAGCCGCTAAGTTCCTCAGCATGTGATTTAATGTCTGGGTTCTGACAGATTTCCTTGACCAAGTGGGCACAAGAGAGGTAATAGTTCTCCACCAGGACTATGTTATGCCTTTTGGGTTGAAGAATGCACCTGCCACCTTCCACAGCTTGATCAACCAGGTACTGACTGGGTTGGAAAGTTTCAGTGCCACATACCTTGTCGATATTGCAGTCTTCAGCTCCAGTTGGGAGGACCATTTGTACACCCTTGAAGAAGTGCTCCAGGCCCTGCAGAATGCAGGTCTAACTATGAAGGCAAGTAAGTGCCAGACAGGGCAGGGTTGTGTGGTACTTGCGCCAGCAATTAAAGGAGCAGCAAGGTGTAGCCCCTACAACCAGAGATTAGCACCATTCTGGCTTTGACACCACCCAAGACCCAGACCGAAGTGAGAGCCTTCTTAGGCTTCACTGGCTATTACAGGAGATTAGTCAAGGGATAGGGCACCACTGATGCCCCCTTGGCGCAGCTGACTTTCAAGAAGCAGCCACTTCAGATAAATTGGACAGATGCATGGCAGACCGCTTTTGATCCCCTAAAGGATGCCATGTGCATGGCGCCCGTGCTCAAGGCTTCAGGTTCTCCCAAGAATTCATGGTGCTGACTGATGCCTCAGAGCATGGCGTGGGGGCCGTGCTTTCACAGCCAAATGAAGAGGGCCTTGATCAACCTGTAGCCTTCATTAGTAGGAAGTTACTTCCAGGTGACAGAGGTGGAGCGCACCTTGTCCCCGAGCATCGGCGCATCCAACATACTGTCAGTGCTTCTGCATGGCTCCTGTATCCGGCCTGCACTCCATCACGGTCAGACTGAACTTTTGGATTTGCCTCAGTCAAGCGAGACCAGATAGCCCCAGTTGGGTATATTGATTTCGAAGTACTGCATTTTTCATTTAATCTTGCAAAATTCACATCTTGACTTGTGTATGTTGGATTTGTTTTGTTATTTTGGTCTTGTTGTACTCAGATAAATGTTGGCTAGTTTTTTAAACTTTTGTAGTGTTTTCACTGGGTTACTGTGTGTGCACAAAGACTTCCCACATTGCCCCATCAGTTTAGCCTGACTGCTCTGTGCCAAGCTACCAGACAGTGAACACAGGTACATGTTTAGTGTATACTACACTTACACTGACTAGGATTGTGGATCCTGCTTGGACAGGGTGCATACCTCTGCCAACCAGAAACCCAATTTCTAACAAGGGGCCAGCAAAATGTAAGCTATAAAAGGGCATATTTCCAGTGTTGGCTGCTACTGGCTGGGGGTTAAAAAAAAAAGCAAAATAAATAGCACTTACCTGGGAATGGCCGGCCGCCGCCTCTCCTCCGTCTTCTTCATCTTCCTTCTTCCCGACGCCAGTCCCAGCAGCAGGACGCACCTGGGCCTCCAGGCTTCCCTAAGCCAATCACAACGCTGCAATGCATTGTGACTGCTCATTTCTCAGGTGGGGACAGGGAGCCTGTGCATGTTCCCCACCAGGCTGTGCAAAACAGCCTGGTGGGGAACATGCAAAGTGCGCAAGACTGTTTGTCTGGGTCAAGACGGCCAGCTAAACAGTCATGCGCACTGAGAGAGTGCCACCACTCCTCCCCCCTGCTATCGCCAGCCCCACCCCACAAGAAACCAAGCCAATGACTGCAATAGCAAAAATAAAATGATAATTTTTTGAGCAGTGGGAAAACACTCCTCTGCTTTAGCGGAGGAGCCACCACTGCATATTTCTAACTTTGTCCACTTTGTTGTCACAAACTTTACGTAACACAAATCCCTCAGTGACCTTTTGCTGAGAGAGCGAAGGGATGAGGGATTTTCAAACAGCTCTGGTCTGGGCAAGACCAAAGCCAAGTCCCTACTTTCCTCAGCCAACGAACAGCAAGGGCCCGGTCTAATGTCAGCCAATCTTCAATTATCACTCTGTTTAATACCAGAGACTCATTAGTCCAAACGAGTCGCCACAACACCAGAGGGCAGGTTTGTATTTTGTCCTCCTGGGGAATTAACCCCACCTCATTTAGATAAATTAAAATGGCAGAGCATTTTTTGTAGGGAGAGAACACGACGGGCAAAACAATTTTCAGTAATCTGTAGCCTGGTTACTTTATCAACGCTCTAAACCTCAGCCCCATAGATAGACATTTAGCCAGATAAATCACTAGAATGTGATGCAGTGGTCTCCTTCCTAGTTTGACAGCAAATCGAAAGAGGGCATTATTTTTCCGTACAAACTAGCTAGTTTCAAGACTCACAGTTACTAAAGACCAGATCCAGTTAACTGAAATTGTTTGTTTGAATAGGTTTAGAATGCATAAAATCTTTGAGTGAAATTTAACCACATGTTTAGGACTGCAAGCCATAACAAAAGTTTTACTGATATTAACTTTAAGGTCCATCCTTCCATGAAGGCTAACAAACAGTCTAAAGGTGCTGCAGGGCGAGGGTGGTTTACCCCAAAAGGACAGCTTCATATGCATACAGCAGAGCTGGAATAGGACGCTGTCCGATCTGAGGCAAAGTCCCTGCATGTTTGAAACAATTCCCTCTTCAGATGGTTGATGTATAATATGAAGAGCAAATGTGCAAGGACACAGCCTTCCCTTACCTCCCTGCGGACACAGAAGGACTCTGAACAGTCCCTCCCAAACCAAGCCTCACTGACTCACCGGAGTCCCGGTATATCTCTTGGATGGAGATGATTAAGGAACTATCCACTCTGAGATCTTCCATTATCTTCCAAAATTTACTATGAAAAATGCAATCAAAGGTGCTGGACATGTCCCGAAAACCCAGAAACAACAGACTCTGCTTAGCGATGGTATACTTGCCCAACAGAACGGGAAGATTAAGGTAATGGTCCTCCATCCCAAAGCCCCCTCCTGAACACATACTGAATGTCTGGGAGTGTTCTGGAGTCCTCATCCCAGGCCTCAAAATGTGATAAAAAGCACAACCCGAGATCTTTACCATAGAGTCCAAGCAAGAGATAACAACTCGCATCCCCTTGGTCCCTGTTTTTAAAAACGAAGACAATGATTGATTGCTACCAAGTTGGTGGTTTACTGGAGCGGCTTGCCGCCCTGAGAACATTTGTAAGCAGTGGGACCCAGAGTTCCAACTGGAACTTGTAAGCAGTGGGCTGGGGTTTTACAACTAGGGCTAGTTCTAATGCCTCAAACACTTCATCATAAGACGGAAGATATTTGTGCTGGAGGTTATCCCTTAGAACTACGCGGTAATGTGCTTAAATTCAGTCAACACTGCCTCCCAGGTCCCACAGAGTAGACCCCTTCAAAGAAAGATGTCCACGTCTGCCTAGATAGGGCAATTTCTATGGAAGACACATCAACCCCCTTAAAAAGGGCCAGTTCACAATGCCCCCAAAACCCTAAGATCTTTCTTATGGCTATCTTCCTTAAGATTCTCACAGGCTTTCATTTTCAGAGCGTTTTCCCTGGCCCTAACTGCTCTCCGATAAACTTACCTACACTGGCCCACTCCATGCAGGATCCAGTGAGGGTTTTGAAGAGCAAACATGAGAGCCTTATGTGTACTTGAATATTCTTTGTTGAATCAAACATTCCACTTCCCTGGATGCAGAATATGGCTTCTTTCAAGAGCAATTTTAATGGCCTCAGAGAGAGATCTAAAGGCTTTAATAAGGACTTCTCGTCCAGGTCAATATCTAGTAAAGGACGGTTATCTTCCAACAACCTAGACAGGGAGGCCTCAGAATTCATAGTTTCCCACTTAAGCAACGAGCTCCTCTTGCCATAATGGATGGAGATGTGTGCTAGGTGCCTACCTAGGCAATAGAAAGCCTGCCAAGAAGAGATATCTATAATAAAGGCTTTGCGGCAAGTGATCACTGGGAATTAAGTGGGTGAAATTGCCAATACAGGGTCTAAGTTGGCTGAAAAAACAATTAAAGTCAATGAGGGCACCTTTTCCTTTGTCCACAAGTGTAATCGAAAAAGGCAGATTATTTCTGCTTGATTCATTGGCAAAACCCAATATTGTGTTTATTCATGTTAAAATTAAGGCTATTACCAAAGGCGTCATGCACAAAGTGAGACCGTGGAAACCCATCTGCATCTAAAACCCCACAGGCATCTCGAGGCACTGGACGGCAAAAGTGAGAGAGTCCAAGTTCGTATCCAACCTGGACAAAACGCTGGCTCTGTCGGCAGAAGGAATGTTATTGTAAAAATTGATGATGCCCAGCCTCGTGCTGTAGTGGAGGCGGAGCTTTTGATGACATACATTGCTATGCTAGCATAAGCGTCTTAGATGTTAAAAACACCATCTTGCCACTTTTGCTGCCTTTGCACACAACACTGCAGATAGATGTTATTATATGAAGAATGCTTACTTGCCTTTTCTTCACATGGGAACTGTCTGTTGATCGCGTCCCTAGACGTGCACTGCGACCTTGGTCTGAACATTGTGTGCAGAAACAGTCTGAGCCAACAAACAATGTATGTTTTTGAGTTCAGGTTGATCGGCCCACGCCCTAGCCATAACACGCACACAGCTGCAAATATCTGAAAGTCGAGAGCTTTTAATATTGCAGTTTGCATGCAACACACACATTCTGGAGAAGAACTTTTCCAGGCGCAGAGCAGAGCTGATCCTGTGATGTGATTCACATAAGCTGATCTTTACGGTATGGGGTTCCCCATTCAAACCTAGAGACCTTCTATTAGTCTAATAATACTAGCTTACTATTGAAGGGGGGGTGGTTGTATTCCACTTAATTTGTAATATGATTTCTCCCTTCATTTTCTATGGTATTGTAACAATGCTGATGGTTTTACTATTAATCATTTGTCTGCTTGTGTTAGCCAAAGTACTGCATCTTAGGACACGTAGTTTATAAAATAAATATTTTAAACTTTACTGTGTCTCTGAATACTCTTGTTGTGGACTGGTATGAGAATAATAACAAACAGGTATTTCTGATTCCCACCATTCCTGAGAGTACTCTAAAGTCGCATGTTCTAAGTCGCATGTTCTGCGTTGTCTAATCATTGGTAGCTTCTATATGGTATGAAGAGCGAATGAGACACTGATGCTGGTCGGATAGGGGTTCTGGGTACTGAGGTGAGTTTTTGGTACACCGCAATTCACTGAGGTCCTGGTTTCCTGCGCATAGTTCTGTGCATGAGCAGAATCCCTACAACATGGCGCACCTAACGTTTGGTCTTTTGATTTGAGACGCCTTAGTAGTGCTTATATCAGTCCACGACGCCCTCACTCTTGTTTGCGGATAGCAGGAGTGACGGTTTTAACCTACATATTGGTATGATAGGTTCAATCAAGCTTGTCAATTTAAAAGGTTTTTATATTTATGAACCCTTGTGCTACTGTAATATACATTGTTACTCTTCTCTGTGTCCTTATGGCGGTCGATATTGCAGCGCATAGCCGAATTCCTCTGAGGCGTCATTTGACGCAGTTTGGGGTACCGGATGATGGGATGGCCGTTATATTTGTGGTGAGTGCCGATGCCTCATACCCCTACGAGTTGTTTTACTCTTGGTTGACTATGCCGGCGGTGCATGCGGATGATAATACGTTTCACTCCTACAACATATAGGACGAAGGAGATTCCTATTTCAGCCTGGCAGCATCGCATTTGGTTTAATGGCGCCCTTCCCCATACGGTTACACCGGTTCGAATGGGCCCTTTGTCAATTCCAGGGACCACTTGGCCAGTACTGGCCGGATTGACGCCTCATCCTCGTTATTTAACGGTTACGATGGATGAGTTACGTGTCCTCCATACAGCCCTGATTACAGTATATAGGGCTTTAGTGCAATACGTTTCACGCAACGTGCAGGTGGGGGCACCTGTTGTTGCAGGACAGCCAGCTGGCCCAGCCGGGATTGTCATTAGTCCCGTCATGGTTAAATCGGTAATGGGCAAGCGCCCCCAAAATATGGACGATTTACCTTATTGGCTTGCTGAGAAATTTGACCAGCTGGAAGCAGTATTTCCGCACTCTACTCCTGTGGAGAAACACAGGATCCTCACCATTAGTTTGCAGAAAGTCTTAGTCCCAGAGGTGTCCGATTGTGACAACTGGGGTAAAGTTTTTGCGGCAGTCTACTCGAAGTGCTTCGGCACCCCATCTATGGCCGTGCTTCCCTCCGTCATCAAGCGTGTTCAAGATCAACACGGTCCGGAGGCGGCGGTCGAGTTGGGAATGCGGCTTGTCGGTGTGTTCGACGTAGTTGCCACTCTCATCCTTGGAAACCTCAAGGGAGATGCAGTGCACTTTCAAGTGGCTAATGGTTTAGCCCTCGTTGACGAACTCGATAAGCCCCGAGAGTTGCCTAAAATCATTGCGGAGGCTTATAGAACTATTGGCCGCAGTAGTTTAGGGATTAAGCCTACTATTGTCATTCCAGACATTCAACAGCAAACTAAGGTGCATTTGTCTCGTAAAGACGATCGTCCATCTTTTCCTAAACAAAATTGGAGAACGAAGAAACAGGGAAAGCAGCAACAGAAACAGGGGTCTCGTCCTGCATCACCGGTACAGGCAACTGGTAAACACATGATTTGCGCGATCGCACTAGTATTAGGTCACCTGATAGATTTCAGGTTACTGAGCAACGTTCTCCTCGTTCTTCACAGGAAACATCTCCCTCACAGTCCGGTGGCGGAGAACGTGGCAAAGGTCGGGGTGCCCAAAAAGTACGTGAGCAACCCTGTCAGCCTGACGGAAAAGGCAAGCAGGAAGAGTTTGCACGTCAACGTCCCCCGTTTCAAAAGAAGAAAGTTGCTGCGCTAACAGCGAGGTATGCCACAGATAGTGAGAACGTAGCTTCAGAACCTGACATGGGCACTAACGCTGCTCAACAGCGCAGCGGAGATTACAGTAGTGCGGCAAGCACTGCGTCCATATCTGGAGGCGACAGCAACTGATACGTTCATAACTGTAGAAACTGCTGATACTAGAGTGGCTCCCCCTGACAGACTATATGACATAGTCCTTTTAATTGAAGGTGACATACAACAATACAAGGGATTTTTTGGGATAATCTGACCTCTTCCTATGATATTCTCTTAGCGGAGGTAGACTGGCCCCCGGCTTTCATTTTGGATGCTCCTAGTGGGGAGGAGGTAATCCTCCCGTCCTTTGCTCACACAGTGCCAAAGGATCACGCTGAAAGGTTTGCCGAACAGTGGGCTCAGGTGCTTGCTCCGGCTTTGTACCGTACTCAGGTTGGGTGGGATAAATTGTCGCCAAGCCATGAGATTCCTTTACGGTCTATGCCTCAGCCGCAGCCCCAATATCCCATGCGTCGCGAAGCTCGATTTCACGTCGCGGAAATCCTTGAGCAATTGGAATATCAGGGAGTTATTGAAACATGTCTGTCACCAATGAATAATCCTTTATTCACTGTAACGAAGCCTGATGGGTCGTACCGCCTAGTTTTGGATTACCGGCATTTGAACTCTCACTGTCGGACATGTGCTGTACAGAATACCCACAGTTCTGCTCTCATTGATAGTCTCGTGAGAAAAAGGTTTAAAACCACACTTGACATATCCAATGGCTTTTATAGCCATAACCTGTCCTCTTTTCATTGTCAGTGGACAGCGTTTACTTCTGGCGGCAAACAAAAACAGTTTAAGAGATTAGCCATGGGCTATAAAAACAGCCCTGGCGTCTTTGCTGCACGTGTTGTCTCTCTGTTGGAGAGCATAGACCCTGATGCGTACTCGTATGTTGATGATATATATCTCACGGACAACGAGTTATGGCCGCATCTGTGTCGCGTTGATCGCATCATTGTTATGTTTGCGGACTTCGGTTACAAATTCAACTTTGTGAAGTCTCACATTGCAGAGTATACAGTGTTGTTTTTGGGCTACGAGCTCAACAATGAAGGTCGAGGATTAGCCCCTCACTTCTTGGAGAAGTGCGCAGGCTTGCGTGCTCCGACAACGCTGAAGAAATTACAGTCTTTGCTGGGTTTTCTGAATTTCGGGCGTACTTATATTCCAGACTATGCCCAGCGTATTAAGCCGCTATATGCCTTGGTACAACCTACTTTTTCCAAATCGAGCTGGCTTCCAGAGCATTCAGCTATCTTGCAATTATTGCAGGCTGATCTTCTTGCTTTGAAATACTTACTGACACGTGATAACCACACTAACCTGGTAATAAAAATTGTGCCTGGCGCAGTTGGTTTCACGTACTTAACGTTCAATGAGGGCGATACAGTCCCCATTGCCTACAACTCACACCTGTACACTTTGGCTGAACTGCGCTTTTCCTCGGTTGAGAAAGTTTTGACTGCGGTGCAGATGGCGATTCTTAAAGAACGAGCGCTATCGCAAGGGAAACGCATGTTGGTAGTTACACCACATCCTGCTCTAGAGGCAGTTGCGAAAGCCAGTGTACCTAATTCTAAAGCTTTGCATCCACGGTGGATACAATGGGCCACTTCGTTGACATCGCCAGATGTCACCTATATCTTTGATGCCTCATTACAGACTCAAGAGTACTTGCAGTATGAATTCGTTCATCCAGCTCCTCTGTCTTTGCGCCCGCTTGAAGTTTACCATTGTGTCATTTACACTGACGGTTCGGCGCAACCGGCTACGGAATCGAAGCATGCCTATTCAGCGGCCTGCGCAATAATAGCAGGTACTTTCGTGAATGGAGAATTCAAGTCCGATGTCGTGCATACGCAGTCATTGGGTGATTGTACCGCACAGTTGGCCGTGCTCCGTGCTCTGGTGCTTGCACTGGAGTTTTCTGATCTTCGGGTTACTACTCTTATAGTGAGTGACTCGTTTTACTGTGTTCAGTCTTTTAACGACAATCTATTCTTTTGGTCTCAGAATGAATATCGTGATTCCAAAGGTAGCACAATCAAGCATAAAATGCTTTGGGTTCGGGTGGCAACTGCCACTCGTGAATGTAATTCACACTCTTGGTCACCAGTGAGTTGGTGTCCACGCTGTCGGCAACAGCTTAGCTGACGAGGCAGCGAAAACAGCAGTGGCAACATGTCTAGTAGTAGCAGTTACAAGATCCAAAAGTAAGATCGATGATGACATCATGGCAGCTATTGCTGCAACGGAGAAGAGAAGTAATTACCCGAGAGGTTTCCCTTCTCGGTACTCTTATCATTTAAGTCCTGATAATGTCCCCTATGTGAGAATTAACGACGTTGGTGACAGATTGATTCCCAACGCGTACTGCAGACCTTCCTTGATAACAGCGGCTCACGAAGGGATGGCCTCTGCCCATGCCTGCGTTTCAGCTACTGTTACTCTCTTACAACAGCATTACTGGTGGCGCGGGTTGTATAAACAGACTCGCACTTATGTTCTTGATTGTGACATTTGCCAGCAGATTAAACCTTCGACTGCTGCGCGTCAGCCGCAAACTCAGTTGTACCTATCTAATAAACCACTTGGCTGTGTTTATCTAGATCACTGCGGTCCTTTCTCGTCTGATACTGCGTACAAGTATATCTTAGTTGCAGTGGATTCGTGCACACGTTTTCTTTGGGTATGGCCACAAAGGAGTGCTGATGCTCGAACTGTCATCAGGGATTTGTGTGTCTTTGTGGGAATGTTTGCATGTGGTACCCTTCATTCTGATCGTGGCCCTGCGTTCGCCTCTAAGGCGTACAAAGAAGCCATGAGATCTGTGGGGGTCCAAGTCAAATTTTCGTCTCCATACCGGCCTGAGGGTAATAGCGTGGTGGAGCGAATGAACCATGACTTAAAGCAATCCCTGACAGCTAGGGTTTTAGGCACTGCACTTAATAATCTCCCTAGAAGGTCTCTGGGTGGGCGGACCCCATACGAAATGCTATTTGGCATAAAGATGTTTGTCCCGGATCTTGATGGTCTAGGCATGGTGGTGTCAGCCGCACCCTTTGACGTAGTTGATCACTATGCTGTATTACAGACTCTACAAGAGACCAGAGACAGTCTTGCAAAGGAACACTTGCCCTCCACATCTGATGCTGCGCTTCAGATTCCGATAGTCGGCTGGCTGCCTCGAGTTGGTGTCCTGGTCCGTGAGAAGGTGGAGAACAAGAAGGAGTTTGGCCCCTCTTATCGTGCACCGGTTCCAGTGCTTGGCGTGCAGGGTACAAGAACAGTCATTTAACCTTCACTTCCTGGTCGCAAGGATAACAGGCACTTCTCCATTTACAATGTCAAACTACAGCGAGTGGCCGATTCTTCTTAGTATGACTCCAGCGGTCTCTTTCCCTACGATGCTGAGAAATTCTGTTTTGGCTCCGGCTTCTACCACCATGCCTGATATTGCCATCGAGATGCGTACAGTTACTAATCCTTTGTTGCCACCAACGGCTGGTGGTCCACCTGAAGATACCGAGTATGCTTATCCCGCAGATGTATCATTGCCTGTTTTACATTCACCTGCAGTTAACCAGTCACGTTTCTCATTTGACACTATTTTTGTTGTTTGGTTTAAAAGACATTTTTTAATTCCCCATGGACTTACATTTGGCTGGTGCTCATATGTATTTTTTTGTTGATGTCCATTGGATTTGTAGTGGTATTTTTTCGTCTTGTAAACGGACACTACCTGAAGGAAAGGTCTACAATTAGACTAATTGATGGAACTTTGGCCCCCCACTCCTCATCACACATCGTGAAGAGGGACCAGACTTTTGTGAATATTACTGTCTGGCCTGTGTTAGATGGGATTGTGTGGGATGCTGTTAAATTTCAAATTCATGGACCCACTGAGGTTATCAGTTTTCCCAATGTTCTTCGTGTTTCTATGGGTGATGTTGTGAAACAAAACATCCGCTCTGATGATTGGGACGTTCAGGCCATAGAGGCACTATTTTCTGATTTGAAATATTATGCCGCCTTTGATGCTGAAGATTTGTATTTAGACACTGCTAATTATGGGGAACTGTTTTGCTATCAACATTATGGCAATCATTTCCTACATAAAGCCAATACATTTCAAAATTTTGTAAATTATACGCAATGGGAACATTATCCAACGCCAATGCAAGGCAGCTCCAACACATTGGTGAACAAATTTGCATATTTTACTGATTTCAGTGTTTCAAACCCTGCCGCCTTTTATTTTAAAATGACAGCAGAGTCTACCTTGAAGGTTAGGCTGACATACACTAAATTGTTGTATTACAAATCCTTTATGGATGAATTGTTTGTCGGGGGTTATGATTTGTGGAAAGCTACAATTGATCTTAAATCCATTTGGGGTTCTAAGACATGGCAGGTCCGAGGGACAGAAGCTCTGCATCGTGCCTGCCTCATCCCTAACCATATGTTATTTTTGAATTCTACTATTTTTCAAACCACCTGTTTTGGATTGGCTACTTCTAAAAAGCTGAATTCCCCCTCTATTCCTGATCTGGCTGCTTATCTTAATTGGGATAATCATACAGATTTGTACCGTGATGCGTTGCAGTCATATATTACTAATACATCCTTCAATATTTCCGAATTATATCCGGAAGGATGGCTAACGTGGCAGATGAGCTCGGATTCCTGTCAACATCGTTTTCTGGGTCTGCAACCGGGGTATACGCAGGTTCGCGTAGACCCCCGCTTTGAATCTTCTCATTCTGTTACTACCTACTCTGTGGGGAAGTTATGCCAATCTTGGCTGCAACATTCCTCCTTGGCATCTGTTAAACTTCATTTATCTAAATTACATGACAAAATAGATTTGAATGATTTTGTTAAGGGTCCTGTGGGTGGCAGGTCCAGAAGATGGGTGTATGCTGTTTATAACGAAGTTTGGAAATTATCGCAAATTGATGCGGCTTCCAAATTAAGAGCCATTGATCAAGCCAATTTGGAAAAAGTACTAGCTGTTATCTATAATAGCATTAAGACCCTTTCTTCCAGAATTTACACATTGGATAATATTGTTTCATCTGTTGTTGATATTGTGCAGGATGATATGTCTGTTTTATATCATGGTCAGAATCAATTACGTTATAATGCAGTTTGCATGGACATTACAAACTTTGAAAGCTGGGAAAGTCCCCTGGGACTACATGAATACATCGTCTTTATTCTTTCCTTTTAATTTGACTGCTAAACAACAATTCATGTCCATGAAAGATGCAACATACTCATTACTACATATTGAAAAGTTGGAACCTTTGCCTTTCTCAGTGGCCGAATTGAACTCAGCTGTGTGGCTTATCCACGGGTTAATCACATTACCATTCCCTTTGTTTAGGTTCAGTTTGTGCATGAAACATTTTGCCCTAGGCAGGTATGAACCGTTGGGTACGGCTTTCCTGCATGAAGTGTGGTCACTCCCATTTACATACAGATGCATGAGAGAAGGTAAAGAGGTTTATTTGAAAGGTGAGGAATGCACTTCCACACCTGATCACTCGGTAGTCTGTAGGCACACCCAATTGCATAGTGCGTGCAATGTTCAGGCACCAAATTTAGCATGCGTCCTGAAAGGGATTCCAGTGCCAGCTACTACACCATCTTTCACGTTGTTAGCTAATGGTAGTTATTTGCTTTCAAACAATGATGCTAGTGTGGATTCCCTACATTGTGACTGTATCACAAAGAGTAGTCTGCTGTAAAAATGTCCTTTTCCCGCCCCCGCATGGGCGGCTGGATGTATCCATCTGGCCTTCCATTCCAACCTTGAAAGCAGAGTTCAACAAGATGAGCAGAATATGGGCTCTATTGTCTCAAAAAGAGGTCGCTCTGACTTCATCCCGTGAAACATTTGTCCTTCACGTAGCAAACACCCGCACCGAGGTGCATGCGCTTTTATATACTGATCTCCCACTTCATTTCGGTGCCCTGATTCAAACCATATTTAATGCCTCTGTGTGAGAAAGTGCCATCTTTCTTGCATGGTATGCCCCCACTTTTGCTGAAATGCTGAATGTACTTTGACTGAGTGTGCCCTGGACTCCTTCCAATCAGGTGCCCAGGGCCTATGTTCCTTCCCTAAACAAAAACCTCAAAACCAAATTGGCAAACCCTGGCCACATGTCAGCCCCTGGTAAATGGTACCCTAGGTACCCAGGGCCGTGTGACCAGGGAAGGCCTCTAAGGGCTGCAGCACTCATTGTGCCATCCTTAGAGGCCCTGTACCCTAACACCCACACACTGCCCTGGCAGGCTGAGTGTCTGGGTACTAGACAAAACAGAGAGTCGACATGGCACACATCCCTGTGTGCCATGCCCACAAACTACACTGCCCTGGCATACATCAGCCACCCCTCTAGCTGGGTGCCCTATGCCAGTGGTGTGGGCACAGAGGCAGGAGCGCTGTGCCCCTACAGTACCCAGGTCCATTCCTGGCCCCTGTAAGTGCAGTGCTGCCATTTAAGGGTACATGGTGCTGGGAGCTTGTCAAACACGAACTCCACAGCACCATAATGGCAGCACTGAAGCCTGAGAAGTTTGGTATCAAACTGCTCAGCACTTTAAATCCACACTGATGCCAGTGTGGGATTTAATGTACCAAGCACCACAGAGGGCATATTAGAGAGGCCCCCTGAAACCTAACCCACAATCCATGTCTGTTCTGAGGCTGCCTAGGCTGCCACACAGCAGACATGTTGCTGGACCCCTGGGTAGGAGAGCCCCTGCTCTCCTGGGCCTGCAACAATGCACATCCTGGGCGAGGTGCTAAATCTCCTCCCCCAGGATGGGCAGGGGGAAGCTTCAAAGGCATGCCGCCTCTGTGAGCTTCCCCAGGCCACTGCAACCCCCCCACTCTGGCGGGAAGCTTGGCCGGAAACCCCAAATAAGGACAGGGGATGTGCCAGCCTGCCAACCCCACCCCTCAGGTGGGGGAGGCGAGGTGAAGCACATCCCCGGGCTCTTGCCATCTTGAAGATGGGGAGCCCTACTCAATGAGGACTAGGCTACTGCCCCCCTCCCACAGGAGAGAGGCAGGATAGGGGGTGTACCCACCCCAGGACAGGGATCCATTGGTCCCTGCCCTTCACCTAACTGTAACACCCCTAAATCTAGTATTTAGAGGCACCCTGAACCTTCCTTCCCCAGATTCCAGATTCCAAAATCCGAAGAAGAGCTAGAAGAAAGAAGACCTGCCCTGCAGCTGCTAAGAAGAGGAAGACACAAACTGCTTTGGCCCCAGCCCTACCGGCCTGTCGACCCTCGAACCTGCTCCTGCTCCAACCCGGCATCTCTTGTGGCCAGCAACCTCACAAACCCCGGAGGACCTGGCTACCTTTTGACTCTAAGCCCCTGGGACTCCCATGAGTAGAGGCTCTACTCAAAATCTACTTCTAATCCCAGGCAGCAGCCCGGAACCGCGAACCCAGCACACTCTGCACCAGCCAAGTCTGGACTGTGCCGGAGAGAACAAAGACCAAGAGTATGACCCCACGGCGACTGGGACCCTGAGTCCGGCACCCAAGGACCTCCCTCGACACTCCTGAAGAAGCCTGCAGCCTCAGAACAAGGTGCCCCCCAACCGCGATCAACAGAGGGTAAGATTTCCCGACACCAAAAGGCACCCCTGCACCCGGCGCCCTGCGGCCCCCTGTGCCCAATCCCGGGGTACCTACCTATCCTCCAACTACCCAACTTACCTCTTGAAGTGGTGGTGGCACCTGAAGAATCCTCGTCCCCGAGCTTGCAGTCTTTTTCTAAACCAGAGATTTCCCATTGAAATCAATTGAGCGCCCGAAGGCTCAAAAGCACCCTGCACTAGGGTGACCAACCGTCCGTAAATTTCATGGACAGTCCGTAATTTCGGCCGTCTGTTCGTTGTCCGTGAAGGATTCTTTAACGGACGCTATTTGTCCGTAATTTTAACCGGGCACCGGTCGCAGCACCCTAAAGCCGGCACAGCTTCCACCCACCTCTCTGCTTGACTCCGATGCAGTACCAAAGCTCAGATACCCAGCAGCACTGGAGAGGCACAGTGGGACGGCGACCCTCACACCTTCAGCCCTTGATGAGCTGTTAAGATGTGTTTGAAGGTGACTGAGAGGGAGGGGCTGACGCTTCAGGAGCAGGCGCATCTATTCAGATGCAAACAACCCTGAATGTGTCATGTCTCTGCAATTTAGAGGGGCCTCACACATTCCCTTTCTGCCCAGGGCCCCAAACACCCTAGAAACTGGCCCTGATTACACCAGGCAGCACTTGGTTCTCTTCACAGAGCTTAATTACTGTCACTAAATTGTAAGCAAACCTCGGTTCTTCAAACATGCAGTCTATAATGTAAGAAAATAAAGAAATGGCACAATCGCACCCACTCTGATTAACAAAGTATGGAGGACAATCAGTTAAATCAGTTCTATTGGAGTATCTCCTTTAAGTACTGTACATCACAGTGGGGGGTGGCAAAACTAACATTTTGGAAAGAGAGTCTGTCTTCTCGTTGTCTTGTCCAGGAGGGGGTGAGGAGCCCTACCCCTCCCTGGAAGAGACCAAGATGATACTAGAATACTGCATGCCCACCCCTGTGCCCACCCTGGTGGATCCTGTCCCCCCTCCTGTGATGGCTCCTGCCCCCCCCCAGCGATGGCTCCTGTCCCCCCATGTGGTGGCTCCTGCCCCCACCTGTGATAGCTCCTGCCCCCCCCTCCCTCTGTAGTGGATCCTGTCTCCATCCTGGGTGGCTTCTATCCCAGCCCTGGAATAGCTCCTGCAGCGAGGGTGAAATTCTTGATGGGCCTCTTCTCAAAAAAGGCTCAGCTCAAAATTAATATGAAAAGGTGGGCGAGTGAGTAAGTGAAGGGATGGGTGGATGGCTGGATGAATTAGTGAAAGGGTGAATGGATGAATGAATGATTGAATAGATGGATAATGAGTGAGGATGGATGGATTGATGAGTGAGTGGAAGGATGGATGAGAGACAAGGTAAATAGCTGGATGTATGGGTGGAAAGGTAGCTGGATGGGTAAAAGGGTAGATAGATGAGTGAAAAGGTGGATGATGAGTGAGTGAGTGGGTGGATGGATGAGTGAAATGATGGATGGATTGATGAATTGATAAGTGCAAGGGTGAATGGATGGACAGATGAGTAAAAGGGTGGATGTAAGGATGGATGAGTGAGTGAAAGGGGGGTAGATGGACAAAAGGATAAATAGATGAGTGAAGGAGTGAAACGATAGATGGATGAGAGAAAGGATGGATGAGTGATATGGTCAATGGATGGATTCATGAGTGGATGAGTAGATGGATGGGTGGGTGGATGGAAGGGTCGATGGAGAGAGAAAGGAAGGATGGATGGATGACTGAAAGGGTGGATGGGTGGAAGGAGGAGTGACTGGGTGGATGGATGAGTAAGTGAAAGGATGGCTGGATGGGTGAAAGGGTAAATGGCTGGATGGATGAGTGAATGGATGGATGGGTGGAAGAGTGGATGGATGAGTGTACAGATGGATAGGGTGGAAGGGTGGATGGATGGATAATGGATGGATGAGTGAAAGGATGGATGAAGGGATGGATGAGTGAAATGATAGATGGAAGGATACATGATGGATAGGTTTGCAAATGGTTGAATATGTTTGGATATGGCTGCAGTGCTTAATTTGTGCTGCTGCTTTCCAGTGCTCAGCACCGGCACTTCATTGTCAGGGCCGGGGCTATAAATTATTTTCAGAAGGCAGTGGTGGTGAACGTAATTTAAAAGAAAAACATGAACAAAGGGGATACCCTGCTGCGCTCTTGTGGAGGTTTTTGTAAAGATGGATGTGATTCTGCTGTGCTCTTGTGGCGGTTGAGATGTCCGGTCAGTGGTACCTGATAGCGTTATGTTGTAGGGGGGGTGTGGTTGAGTAAGGAGCCATGAGATGCTCTCTGTGTTATGTACACTTAACATGTGACGTGGGGTCATGCCTATTTACGGTACATCATGTGGAGTTTAACAAGGCCTTGCGGTTGCCTCCTGATAGGACGCCGCCTTACTATGCTAGCACATTCTAAGGGGGTGGATGTTGCGTGTTTTTGAAGGGTGCCGAGTTGCACCTTGAGGAATGGGTGATTACACAGTTTAGTGGTGTTCTGTGGGCCGACTATACTACAGCTGGAAAATAATTCCTTTATCGGAAATAGTATTGCTCAGCTTTTTGGGGCTTCCGTTTTCTGTGAGCGAACTGGGAATTTAGTTTCACCGGGTGTTTTTCCTTCTAGTGTTGTGAAATGGCTATTTTGGTCATTACCTGCATAATGTGTTTTCTTTTTCTTGAGTTGTAGAACTGGTCTATTTGTCTTGTGTATAAATTGTGTTTTCGTATGGCATCTTCCTGTTAAGAGGAATGGGGTTGTGGGCTTTTGTTTAAGTCACAAATTTGAATCCCGGCAGGGCCACTCAGCCTTTCATCCTCCATGGTGAGTAATTGAGACCCTTTGACCTGGTAAATATTAACACCTGTTGTTTACAGATCTTAGAAAGGGGCAGAAGGGTGGTAGGGAGCTGTAAACATAACTTTATTAATAATAAAACAGCATGACTTGCAATATATGCGTTGACCCACGAAGAGTACTGTGCCCTCTAACTTCTTATCATATGAAGTAAATATGCTCCTTAAAGAACGTCTCATGCTTCTAAGCGCTGTAACTAACAAGTATTATTCCAGTTATCAATGGTACTTGGTGGCATCTTTGCTGAGAGTGGATAAGGACATCAGGAGTCACTTGAGGCTTTGCCCTTCTTTATTGATGGCCCCTCTCCACATTTCATAGTGGAAATAAATAGCATAATACACTCGGCGCATCTGCATCAATGCTACATATATACTGCTGCAGATTGGCCATGTTGTTAATATAGGTTCGGACTAGAGACTGTCATGCATGTGACTGTCACTCAGTGCCTCAGGGAAGGGACTGCCATGAGTGATCATCACTCGATGCCTCAGAGACTACCATGAATGACCATCACTTGATGTCTCAGGTGAGGAACTGCTATGAGTGACCATCACTTGGTGCTTCAGGCGAGGGACTGCCATGAATGACCATCACTTGATGTCTCAGGTGAGGGACTGCCATGAGTGACAATCACTTGATGCCTCAGGCGAGGGACTGCCATGAATGACCATCACTTGATGTCTCAAGTGAGGGACTGCCATGAGTGCCAATTACTTGATGCCTCAGGCGAGGGACTTCCATGAATGACCATCACTTGATGTCTCAGGTGAGGGACCACCATGAATGACCATCACTTGATGTCTCAGGGAATGCCATAGGTGACCATTAATTGGTGCCTCGGGGGAGAGACTGCCATGAGTGACCATCACATGAATGACCATCACTTGATGCTTGAAGTGAGGGACTGCCATGAGTGACCAGCACATGAGTAACCATCACTTGATGGATCAGGTGAGAGAGTGCCACGTGTGACCAACACTGGAAGGCTCGGATGAGGGACTGCCATGATTGACCATCTCTTGATGCCTTAGGCAAGGGACTGCCATGTATGACCATCACGGAATATATAGGTGAGGGACTGTATGTGCATGACCAGCACTGGATGGTTCGGGTGAAGGACTCTATGTGCATGAACATGAGTGGATGGTTCGGTCTAGGGACCGTATGTGCGTGACCAGCACTGGATGTTTTGGGCTTGGGACTGTATGTGTGTGACCATCAGTGGACAGTTCGGGCGAGGGACTGTGTGCGTGACCATCAGTAGATGGTTCGGGCAAGGGACTGTATGTCCGTGTCCATCAGTAGCTGGTTCGGGCAAGGGACTGTATGTGTGTGACCATCAGTGGATGGTTCGGGCGAGGGACTGTATGTGCGTGACCAGTGGATGGTTCGGGCTAGGGACTTATGTGCGTGACCAGCACTAGAGGGCTGAATTGAGGGCACTTTCATAAACGTAAACACTTGGTGGCCCATTGGTTTCATGTACTGGTTTCATGCCACCCTCGTCCAGGTCATTGGATCACAGCTCGGCGAGGTGAGCCAGTTGGTTTCTGTGGCTAACTTACTGCCCGGCTGGCAGGTGGCCATCCAGCAGCGAGGACCCCGCAGAGTTGATAATGCTCCTAGAGTAAGTGGGTGGAGTCAGTGAAGGAAGTGAGTGGAGCCAGGGAAAGTGGATGTGGCCTCCTACGAACATTTAAGCACCTGGACTTCATATTTTACAAATTAAGCACTGTATGGCTGGGCTTACTTATATACTATTGCGCGACCTCCTCTGATGTGTCTGTAAAACTTACCTATTGTCCTGAAGTTTTGTCCTGAATTTTGACTTCCTGTCCTGAATTTGTGTCCCAAATTTTGACCCTTTGTCCTGAATTTTTACACTCACCGTCCTGAATTTGCACCAATGCCAGTTGGTCACCCTACCCTGCACCCAGCCGCCCGAGTGGCCCTGAAGGTGCAACCTCTACACCTATCTATTTCCCCACTTGCCCTGAGTAAGTGACGAGGAGCCCAGCTCCCACAGCCGCGTGGCCTGATAGTCAGCAGCCACCAACCAAGGCCCCCCTACCTCTCATAGGATAACATTGGGCCTAACTCTGCACCCGGTCGCCCTTGGGCCGCTGGGAGTGAACAAACTGTACCTACCTGACCCTGGGAGACCCCTGAGTCTATGCCCAGAACCATAACTCTGCCAGTCGAGTACTTACCTTTAAACCGATAACTCAATTTTCTCCATAGGGTAACATTGACTGGCTTTTTCGGAAATTTCTTCTAAGTGTGGACTTTTCAAAACTTAAAATATTCACCAAAATTCAGCCGAGTAACGAAAACGAAAATACTCACCTGCTCTTAGGTGAGCTCCCAGTGCTGGATCTTGGTGCCCAGCACTGACTCTGAAAACTACTTACAACTGTACTTACCAGTAACCCAATTTTCTTCCATAGGAAATCATTGACTGTTTTTCTGTGAAATTTCTTGTGTCAATTTCTGCAAACTTTAAATATTCTTTAAAAATCGTATAATATCTGAAAACGTAATTACTTACCTGTTTTGGATAAAGGTCCCAGTACTGA